>NC_141541.1:72012500-72152500 GCF_021556685.1 Rattus norvegicus
TGGTAGGCTAGAAGGAAGGTTAAAGTGTTTAAGAAGCCATATTAAAAGTAGGCTTTGAAAAACCAAAGCCAGTTGGAAAGTCAGTTGTGTCAGATGGTGTTTTGCTGGAGCAAATGTGAAGAAGTATTTTCCTGAGACAGACACAGGGAAAGAATGTTCTGCTAAAGCAAGCAGGTGAAAGGACACATGATGAAGGATCTCTTCCTGCTGTGTCCCCAAATAACACAACTACTACTTGTCAGTCTCTGTTGGGCTGCATTTTTACATGCAGTGACCCATGCGTCCATCTTAGTGGCTCCTGTGACCAGCCATTTGAACATTGTTAAAAACTAAGACCCTCAATTGAGAAAAATGCCTTCATAAGATTCAGTTAAAGGGTATTTTTTAATTCAAAGGAAGGGCCCAGCCCATGCTGGGTGGTGCTATACCTGGGCTGATGGTCCTGAGTTCTACAAAAAGAAAAGCAGGCTGAGCAAGCCAGGAAGCAGCATCCCTCCATGGCCATCAGTTCCTGCCTCCAGGTTCCTGCCCTCATGCTTTTGATGATAAACTGTATACAGAACTGTGAGGAAAACAAGCCCCTTTCTCCCCAGGTTGCTTTTGGTCACGGTGTTTCATCACAGCAATAGTAACCCTGACTAAGACTTCCTGGACACGTAACCCTCTTGGAATTTCATGTCACCTCATGCAGCCTCTGGTTCCAGAATCTAGTGATTTATATCTAGTAGGTTTCCTCCTTAAAGCCTTTAACATGAAGCTGAGTAGCAGCGGTGCACACCTTTAGTCCCAGCACTTGGGAAGCAGAGGCAGATGGAGCTCTGTGAGTTCAAGGCTAGACTGGTTTACAGAGCTAGTTCCAGGATAGCCAGAACTACATGGTAAGACCCTATCTTGAAAACAGACAGGCAATCTTCAATATGAATGAGCGGTCTTGCAGTCTGCACTTTCTATCTTCCTTAGGTTTGGCAAAGGATTCCAAGCCCTGAGGAGACTGGGCTTGTCTCTGTGTAGAAGCCATGTCTTCACTGCATCACTGACCTGAGGGGGCCGTGTCTTCACTGCATCACTGACCTGAGGGGGCCGTGTCTTCACTGCATCACTGACCTGAGGGGGCCGTGTCTTCACTGAAGCACTGACCCGGAGGGCCGTGTCTTCACTGCAGCACTGACCTGAGGGGGCCGTGTCTTCACTGCATCACTGACCTGAGGGGGCCGTGTCTTCACTGCATCACTGACCTGAGGGGGCCGTGTCTTCACTGAAGCACTGACCCGGAGGGCCGTGTCTTCACTGCAGCACTTGCCCTGAGGAGCTGTGTCTTCGCTGTAGCATTAAACAAACTGGAGAGATGGGAACCGTCCTAAGCGGCAAGCCTTGTCTTCTCTCTTTTTATGCAATAATCTTTTACATAGTGTTGTACTATATACACAGCAAGAATGGACAACAGGCCTTCAACAGCTCGGGATGACAGCTCTGAGTCCCCATCTTTGGTTCTCTAGCAACATTTCCTACTTCCCATGTAACTACAGGCGATGCATGACTCAGATTTCCACTTTACAAGAGCCTCCCCTCCTGGGGGTTTGAATCTCATGCTCTGTTCCTGTCAAGTCCTCACCTCCAGTCTCCTCCGAGGCCGCAGGGCCACACCACTGCTACCTGTTCCAAAATTGTTCCCATATTTTAGGTGTCTGCTATAATGCCACTCCGTGTGCAGATACGAAAATGTGTGCCAATTATACATTGCTTTATAGCAAATCATCCTGAGTGTAGTAGCTTACACAAGACATGGATTATCTTTTACGGCATCTGACCTACCTCAGGGCTTCCCCAGAGGTGACAGACAAGGTTCTGGCCAGGTGCTCTAATTTCTTTTCTGTTGCTGTGATTAAAATACCCTGACATTGAGGATGTACTGACATCTGTTTCCAATTCCAAGTTACATCAAAGGGAAGTCAAAGAAGGAAGTGGAGAAAACAGTGCCGTCGCACTTGCTGCAGGAGCAGAGAGGAATGAACATGCCCACGCCGCTTTCTTGCTTGTACCTCAGTTTCTTCACTCTTACACAGGTCAAGGTCCAGACTATTGAATGCTACCACCCACAATGGGCTGGGGTCAATTCATAATCAAGAGAATCCCCCATAGACATGCCCACATGATGACCTCATCTTTATAATTCCTCGAGACTCCTTTCCTAGGTGGCACTGGGTTATGACATGCTGACATCAAAACCATCACACTGGGGTGTGATTGAGATTGGCCTGGAGATTAAGGGTTGACTTCTATTACAGCATCTTCCCCATGGCTAAGGTTAGAGGCTAAGTTGCTCATTGGCCGGCCAAGGTACCAGAGTCCCTTGCCACATGTGTCTCTCCGGAGGGCTGCTTGGTATTGTAGCTAGCTACCCCCCCAAAACAAGGGAAGCTAAAGAAAAGGATTAGGGTGGAAGTCATAGCATCATTTACTGTCTGGCCTCTGCATTCCTGAGCCATAGCTTTCCAGCTATTCTATAGGCCACAGAGGATGGTCCATACATTAGACAACTAGCAAGGATTAGAGTCCCAGTAAGGACACATGAACTACCTTGGAAGTTGACGAGTACAATAGCAAGGCTGGAATGCTTTCTCCTAAACCCCAGAACAAGGACAGGATGTAGACCCTCACTATTTCCATTCTACATGATACTAAAGTCTAGCCAGTGCAACAGGACAAGAAAAAGAAATTATATCCATGTAGATAGGAAAGGATAAAACCAAACTTTTAATCTGCAAATGACGTGGGTAGAAAATTAAAAGGAATATAAAAAAAAAAACAACTCTCTGTTAGACCATGAATTTAGGAAACCCACAGAATTATTAAGCACTATTAAGTATAGTATTTATTTATTTAAGGTCATTGGAATAAGGTCTCTATATAGCTGAGGCTAGCCTAAGACTCGCTGTATAGCTTATGTGGTCCTGCAACTTAAGGTCTTCTTGTGTCTACCTCCTGAGTGTAGGGATTAAGAGGCGTGTCGCCATGCCTGACTAGTGTCAATATTTTTGATAGCCGATTGTAGCTTATATATTAGCGACAGTTAGAAATTAGAAATTGGAAAGTAAAATCCTAGTTTAGCGAGGTGGCAGGTATCTGCTGCGGAACTGTTCCAGCGCCCTGCTGACAGGAGCTGAGTGCCTACAGAGCCTCTGTTCACCTTTATGGCGGCTCAGTCTAACCCCGTAGCATTTCTACAGTTATAATTCTTTTTAAAACTCTGTGGGCCACCAAAAGGCAAAGTATGGATCTGGAGAGATGGTTCAGTGACAAGGAGCCTGTTGATCAGCTTCCGTACATGCTTGGATGCTTACGACCGCCTGCGCTTTGGTGGTTTCCAGGGGATGTGGCGCCCTCTTCTGGCATCTATGGGCACTGGACGCATGTGCACAAACCCACAGATGGATATACACAATTTAAAAAAATCAATTGATTAATTTTTAAAAATGAAGTATGGAGGAACAGGACCCACAAAATATGGACAGGGTCTTTACACTGAAGACTTCAATGACATTATGAGAGCGATTGAAGACGACCCAAATGAGATCAAAAGTCTCAACATCATGAAGGGTTAGTGTAATTCTCCTCAGGTCAAGCTGTAGATTTTGCAAACTTTTGTAATATTTGTAATATTTCATAGTAGTCTTTTTAAAAATATTTATTTGTTTGTTTGTTTTGTGTCTATGAGTACACTGTCACTCCCTTCAGATACACCAGAAGAGAGCATCAGATCTCATCACAGATGGCTGTGAGCCACCATGTGGTTGCTGGGATTTGAACTTAGGACCTCTGGAAGAGCAGTCAGTGCTCTTAACCACTGAGCCATCTCTCCAGCCCTTAGTAGTCTTTTTATGTTAAAAAAATTAATGGATTGCAGAAAAAGACATGGTGCAGTCCAAACAATTTTGTGAAATGTGGAGGTCACTGGGGCTGTCCTGTTTAGTTTGCAAATCCATAAAGCATGAGAAATCAGAACAATGCAGGATTAGCACCAAATGGGTAAAACATTCACCGCAGCACAGCAGAGTGTAGAAGCATTCTCCACATGTGCTTAGCTGGCTAAAAAGTATATATGTATGAGTGTTTTGTGAGGAGGAGGAGGGCGGTGGTTGTTGTTATTATTATTATTATTGTTATTATTATTATTGTATATGGGTGTTTTGCCTGCACATATATCTGTGCATCATATGCATTGTTACCTGTAGAGCCCAGAAGAGGGTATCATGTCCCCTGGGATCAGAGTTACAGACAGTTATACATCATGTGTTTGCTGGGATTTGAACCCAGGACCTCTGAAAGAGCAGTCTGTGGCCTTAACCACTGAACCATCTCTCCTGCCCTATTTCCATGTTCTTAATGGTTATTTGTATATTTCCATGTTCTTAATGGTTACTTGTATGTTTAGAGAAATGTCTGGAAATCCTTTGCCCTAATCATGTTTTCTTTTTTCATTACTATGGGTTTGGTTTTTTGTTTTTTGGTTTTTTTTGTTTTGGTTTGGTTTTTTGGTGATCTTGATATATCCTGAATATAATTCTTTTTCAGACATGTGACTTACGAATATTTTCTCTAGTTCCATGCCTTGTCTTTTGTTTTCTGGAAGCTATTCTGTCCAGCTCCGAACTTTTAAATTTTGATGTGGACAATGTGACCACTCTAACTGCTGCTCAGACTTTATATATATTTAAGATTCAAGCACCCATATAGTATGAGGTAGGGGTCCAGCATCATTCTTTGGCATATAGAAGTGTGGTTGTCTCAACGTCATTTGCTGGCACAGTTACTCTTTTCCAAGATCAACTTGGTTTTCACTCAAAATGTCAAGGCAATTTAAAGATGAAAGGGTGAAAATCTGAGCAAATATTGTTGGAAAAAATAGATATTATATAGAGAATATGACCATGTTCCCTTTCTTCATACCAAATTAGTTATATTATTCCATACTGCCCTGGTTAGCTTGTCAACTTGATATATCCTAGAGTCATATGAGAGGAAAACCTCTATTGATGAATTATCTCAATCAGATTGGCCTATAATTGTGTCTATGGGGAATTTCCTTGATTGCTAATTGATGCAGAAGGGTCTAGCTCACTGTGGGCAGTGCCATTCCCTAGGCAGGATGATGCTGAACTGCATAAGAAAGCTACCTTAGCTAAGCATGAAGCTGAGAATGATCCAGCAAGTGCCCCTCCATGGTTTCTGCCCCAGGTACCGGCTCTAACTTCCCTCAGCAATGGATTATGACCTAGAAGTGTAAGCCAAATTAGCCTTTTTTTCCCCCAATTTGCTTTTGTTCATGATATTTATCACAGCAAGAGAATTAGATTAGAACAGACATCTGTTCTCTTACCTCACACCAAATAAGATAGTGGATGCATAGCTTTATATAATAAGATGTTGTGTGAGGGACCCTGTTTCATTCACACCAAATATAGGGCATGTCTCCAAGTAATTCATAAACTCAAGAACTGAAAGTAAAACTAAAATCCTTCTATAAAATCCAGAAACAGCCATGATGGCTGTGACTGAAGGAAAACACAAAGTGGGGTCGTGAAAACAAATAGAGTGTACGCTGCAAAACATTAAAATTTTTCCTTGCAAATACAATGTTAAGAAACTGAAAGGCAAGCTACAGAGTTATGTGTAAATTCTGTTAATAGACTTGTATTCCAAATAGATACCTTGTGCATGTCAATGTGGCGAAGAGAAATGGGCAAGAGGTTTGGGGAGCTTTGCCAGAGACTAAACACAAATGCCAATCGCATAAAGAATGAAAAATTCTTGGCATTATTAATCACTCGAGAAAGAGGTGCAGTTTTGCAGCACAGCTCATACCCCTGAAACGGGCTGGCATTACGGAGCCTGACCACACATGTATTGGCAAGAGTGTGGAATGTGGACATTCCACAGCGTGTGCGCTGCTGGTGGGGATGGTGTCACATGCGACAAACACTTGGGAAAACAGTCTGCTGGCTATGAAAAAGTTAGGCACATATTTGCCTTCTATTCTGGCCACTCTATGCTGAGGTATTACACAAGGGAAATAAATATACAAGTCCACACAAAGACTGTGCATGAATGCTTATAAAACACTATAAGCATAAGCATTCATTCATTCATTCATTCCATACAGAGCCTCACCCTGTCGTCAGGATCACTATGTAGCCCAGGCTGTCATCCTCAAGCACACTATGTAGCCCAGGATGGTCTTGAATTCTCAGTCTGTGGTCTTGGCTTTGCAGATGCCTACCATTCAAGATGACTTTTTTTTACACGTGTGTTATGTCTGGGCACCATGCATGTGCAGTGCCTTTGGGGACCAGAAGAGGGCAGTGGATTTCTTGGAACTGGAGTTACAGATAGTTGTGGGCCACCTTGCAGGTTCTGGGAACTGAACCCAGTTCCTCAGCAAGAGCAGCAAGTGTCCTTACCCACTGAGCCATCCTTCCAGCCCCTCCAAGGTCTACCTTTAAAGTGGTTTAGGGGAGGTCAGGCTAAGTTATCCTCACGTGGTGTCGGTGGCTCAGTGAGCAGTGAATCAAACGTACCCAGCTGTGTCCTGATGGCTCCTTAGCTCCACACAGATGCTTTATGCCGTCTAGTGCTACATGAAACGCAGAAGTGATTTATGGAAAAACAGCATAGCTATGCTAAGAAATAAAAATGAAACTGAAAATTCAATCATGATCTCCTTTCTGGACAGATCAACTCATTTATTTTCCCTTGTTCCCGTCTGGCACTTGTCTACATGCATAAAACATTTTTACACAGCTACAAAAAAAAATCCAATTTTGCATTCAACTCTGTGAAAACAATTGTCATATCACAGGCTGGTTCCCACTCTCCTGCTTCGTCGTCTCAATTATTTTTAATGACTGTCAGTCACTCTGCAGGTCTGTCCCCTTTAACATCGCCTCTGCTGCTGGACATAAATGGGTCTTTGTTGTTGTTTTCTTTTTACAGTTACTATGAAAAAACAACATTGTAGCTAGGGCTGGCAAGATGGCCCCCAGGGTAAAGGTGGTTGCGGCCAAGACTGAGTATGAACCTTAGCACCTACTTGATGGGAATAGAGAAATGACTCCCATATTGTTCTCACACAGACACCGTGACATATGTGTTTTAAATGGCGTGGTTAATATTTTCATGGATAATGCCTCAGTTTTATTGTTGTCATTTAGATGGTTGGTTGGTTGGTTTTCTCTGTGTACCCCTGGCTGCCCTGGAACTCACTCTGTAGACCAAGCTGGCCTCAAACTCACAGAAATCTGCCTGCTTCTGCCTCTGAGTGTGCCAGCAGTTGCCTTGGGCTTGATTCCTTTATTGTTACATTATATTGATGATTTGAGTGCAGGCTCTGGAACCCACAGTGGAAGGAGTGAACCAACTCCTTAAAGTCCTCTTCTGATTGATGAGCACCACACAGTGGCATGAACTCATGTACACACACGCACACACGCACACACACAAAATATTTATTACACCCATATACATATATATTACACACACACACACAGTAGTAAATATAAATCAAACATTTTTTATAGAAGTTTCTGATGGGAAAATGGGAACAGGGCACTTGGGAGGTGGGGACAGACTGATCAGAGTCCAAGACCATTCTTGGCTATGTAGTGAGCTACTGGCCAGCCTGGGCTACATGAGACCTTAACTCTAACAAAACATAAAACCCCTCGATGTATGCTAGCAAGGGCAAAGTTTTCTAAGAAGGGACAGCAGAAGGGTGCTGTGAATGACAAGGAGCTTCTAGACAGAGGGGAAGAAGTGGGAGTCTAGGCAGAAGGCACAGCCTTGTAAATTGGTCAAGGTTAGGGAACTGGAACAGGTGGGGCTAGCTGGGGGACAAAGAGTCAAGGGACTGTGGAACAGACAGTTCCAACTGTGGGGCACTGGAAGAGCTCCGCTTTCTCCTGAGCATCTCAGAATCCCACGCCAGTGGAGTGTGAGGAGGAGAGAGCAGGCCTGAGGGACTGATGGAGAGCTACATCCTGGACCAGCCAAAAGGCCAAGGCAAGATGACAAGAGGCAGGGACGACACAATGGTGGGTGTAAGAAGTGGGCAGTGGACAGGGACAGGAAGGACCAGCTTTGAATCCTGACTTAAGAGAATGGGGCGAGGGGCTGGAGAGATGGCTCAGCAGAGGATTGGTGTTCAATCCCCAGCACGCACATGGCTGCTCACAACTGTCTGTGATCCAGTTCCAAGTGATTTAACACCCTCCTCACACAGATATACATGCAGGCAAAATGTCAGTGCGCATAAAAAAAATAAATCATTTTTTAAAAAGGGAGAAAATGGAGTGCATGTCTTTAGTCATAGTACTTAGGAAGCAGAGGCAGGCAGATCTCTGTGAGTTTGAAGGCAGTTTGGTCTATGTAGTGAGTTCTAGGCCAGTCAGAGCTACAAAATGAGACCCAGTTACCAAAAAATATATAAATAAGAGAGGGAGGGAGGGAGGGAGGGGCGAAAGAATATGGGGACTAGACAGCTGGTTTAGTGATTAAGAGCATTTGCTGTTCTTGGCAGAGGACCCAGGTTTAGTTCACAGCACCTGAATGACTCAGAGACATCTGTAACTCCAGGTCTGGGGGATCAGAACGCTCTTCTGGCCTCCACTTACACCCAAGCAGCAAAAGACAGACACATGAAATAAAAGTAACTCTAAGAAAGAGTGAAAAAGAGACAGGGAGAACGGAAGCTGGAGAAAGAACTTAGTGGTTAAGTCTCTAGAAGGCCCCAGTACTTACATCGGGTAGCTCAGCACTGCCTGAAGCCCCAGTTCCAGAGGATACAGTACTCTGGCTTCCACAGACACCAGTCCCCACCCGAGATGCACAAATAATAAAAACAGATCTTTAAAAAAGGGAATGAACGACGGCAACAATTAACAGAGGGTCTTAATTGTCTCTGAGCTCAGCAAGAAGAAACAACTGGATTCTGGATCCAAAAAACAGGGCAAGTGTTCTTAAGGGTCCCAAGCACACAAATGGTGACGGAAGTCACAGGCAGGGCTGAGTCACCTAGGAGGGAGGCAGAGAAGGAGAACTGGATCAGCCAAGGACTCTGAAAGGGATGAGGGAAGAGACTCAGCAGGAAGTTGATGTTGCAGAAGCCAAAAGAAAGATATGATAGGAAGAGACGCTGGGCATTAGTGTACACTGCTGTAAGAGGTCCTGGCAAACACCTTTAGATCAGTGGTGATGGAGGTGGGAGGGGTGGACACAAAGAAAGACAGGCAAGTGGATAGATGAACTTGAAGAAAGCCCATTAGGACCGTGTGTCTCCATGGCCCCTTCCAGGATGTGGACAAGACCAGAAGTTACAAACAGCAGAGAGCTGCGTGGGGCAGGTTTGAGATTCATGCCCCTCCCCCAGGAAGGAGGACTTGTGAGCACTGAATGCTAATGGGAAAGCTTGGGCCAAAGCAAGGAGGAGGTGGGGATTAGGGCTCAGTTAGCAGAGGGCTCGCCTCGCACGCATGAACATCCATCCATGTTGCATGTGCATACAGGCTTGCTATCTCAACATTTGGGAGGTAGAAGCAGGAGGATCAGAGGTCCATGGTGATACTTGGCTAAAATTCAAGTTCAAGGCCTTTCTGAGCTACATGAGACCCTGCTTTAAAAACAGAAACAAAGCAAGAGACAGCTGGCCTGGAAGGGGTGGCGCTGAGAGACTAAGGCATGTTGAGCAGGACTTACAAGCTCACAATTTGGTTTGACACTCTGTGGCTGCTGTCATGGAAATTCCTAACAACTTCTGAAGATGAGCCCACATTCTCAGTGGAACACAGTCCTGTGGCTGACACCACAGTCCCATGGCTGACATCCCCAGGATGGCTATTCACATAATAGATGGAAAAGGGGACCTCACTGGCCCTTGGTGACTGGCCAGGTTAACTGTGTCTCCTCACATCTACTAACTAACCATCTTTCTTGTTGTATGAACTTACATGTGAGCCTCTGGTCTTTGCTTTCTACCCTCATTGAGACTCTGTGAAGGGAAGTGTTTGCCAAAAGCATGGGAACCTGAGATCTCACCCCCAGAATCCACATTACAGCCAGGAATGGTAGCACAGACAACCCCAGTATTGCTGGGGCAGAGACAGGCAGATGGCTAATCAAACTGGGGAGCATCCGATTCAGTGAGCGTCCTACTTCAGAAAGAAAGGTGCGCTTGAGGACGCCACCTGACATTGATTCCTGCCTTCACGTGTGAATGCACACACGCACACACGCACACATCACATATAGACACAGAAGTGTCAGATAAAATACAAGACATGCTGTGGAATTTGAATTTCATACGAATGACAGTTTTTAGTAGAAATATGTCCCAAACGTTCCACAGAATGTACTTACACTGAAGAATTATGTGAAATTCAAATTTAACTAGACAGTCTGGGTTTTTTTTTTTTCCCTAGCTAATTACAGAAGCTCAATGACTCCATGGAGAGTCATAAAAAACTGGGCACTTGGTGATGTATTTGAACCGCTGGATCAAGCTTTGCCTGAAGCCTAATCTTTGCTGGTTTTCAGGTCCACAAACTCAGGTTACTAGACTGGAAACTCTTCCAGTTTCTGAGACCCTTCCTTACAATCATGTGCAGCCTCCCCTTGGCAAAGCAGCCTTCCTCAGGAACCCTGTGAGGCTCTGTTCCTTCGTGCAGACAGGCACCCTTGCCGACATTCTCCAGGCGAAGCCTGCTTGTATTTTTAGATCAAGACCTTTACGAGAAGTGCAGTTTTGTCTTCAGCTTCCTCTCTCTCCACCCAGAGCGGTCTGAGCCCAGGCCAGCTCCCTCTGAGAAGTCATTACCGCCTGCCTGGAGGGAGCCTCAGCCCCAACACAGACCAGCCAGTGTCTGCCTGGCTGTGAGGCACTGCCTTGGGCTGAACAGAAAGTTGACCAGCGTGTTTTTCTATGGGACCGGAAGGACCCAGCTCCTTTGAATTCTCAACCGCCAGCCTTGGAAAGGAAGCATGTCCAGAAGGAGGGCAGGAGAGGAGAAGCAGTCCTTAGGGGAAGCTTTGCCCAGGGCATTAAAGAGCCAGGATTTTTCTGGAAATTGAGCACGCTGGCCAAGACCAGGTGGAAAGATCAATCTAGGCTTTATGAATTGGCCTTTATGGTTTCTTCCTCACCCCCAGTTTGAGTTTCCTCATCTGTAACAGTGTTGGTTCACAAAACAAATTCTGGATGCTAACCTGGGTTTGGGGAAATGAGATAGGACCCCGTTATCTAACCTGGAATTCGAGGCAGGGGATGGAAGAGAGAGGACAAAAGTCCAGATGTAAGGCAGACATTCTACAACCAAAGCATGGTCATAGCCTTCTAATCAGCTAGGCAAGCTAATAAGCCGAGAAGACCATGCCAGCTCACCTGGGGCCGCTCAACCTCAGCCCCTATTCCAGTGCCTAACCCTTTACACACTTCTGGCCTGCTGCATTTCACACAGGTGGCTACCTCTTACGGTCCTCAGGGCACTGATTTCAAATTGCCTCTCTGGCCTTTCCTAAGTTGGAAGAATCAATCATTGATGCTGTAACAAATAGGCCCAAAGCAATAATGGAGAACCATGATGCATGCTGGGTTTGTGCCTCGGCTCACAGTCTGGGGTGGATCTACTAGATGCAAACATGAACTCATCTTTCTTCACACAAATCTCCACCTAGAGACTGGCTAAAAGCAGTTACAGCACCTGTCCTCTGAGGTGAACATCTCTCTATGTAGCCTAGGCTGTTCTCAAACTCACAATTCTCCTGCCCCAGCTTCTCCATACCTAGCCTAACCGTGTGATCTTTAAAACAGCTTCTACCACCATGCTGGGGGCTCGCCTTCTCAGCTACGCAGAAGGAGAGAGTGTGAGCTGGTCTTTGGGGCCAGGGATGGGAATGGTGCATGTGCTTTTCACTATTGAGAACTCAGCGGAAAGGCTGAAGTCAACTGTAAAGTCTGTCCAGTCTCTGCCATCTTCCTGGGCCCCGAGCTGAGAGCCCCACTCCCACCCCAGCTCAGTCCCTAGAACCAGCAAGAACTCCTGAAAGGCCTGGGGCAGGGATGCAGGTGCTCTGTGACTTTAGAAGCACCATCTCCCCACCCCTCAGGTGGATTAAGTGAGGGACAGCCAGCCGGGCAAGACAAGGTGCTCTTACCCATCACTGTCACTAGCTGTGTCTATGAGGACAGCGACAGGGACAGGCTTGCTAATCAGCTTTGCACAAGGGCATACCTCTGCTCCATGACCCTGACATGATTTCCCAAGAAATCGCTGTGTGCATGCATGTGTGTGCACGTGACAGTGTGCTTACCTCCCGAGCCTCTCCTAGGTCTGTGTATGTGTTGTTCTCTGTAAGCTTCCTAAGGGCAGAGACCATGCTGCATTCAGCTTAAAGCCACCCTTGCATACGTAGGTACTCACCCTACACGGGTCTCCTTCGGGAAACTCTTCAACTCAGTCACAGGGAAACCTAAGCCTGAAGGCCGTTCACAGTAGTACCCAGTCCGCCTGCCCCTGTCTTCACACTGTGTTCCCATCTCTCAGCTCCTTGGTTTGCCCAGGCAGGCATCCATGGGGCTTGGCTCACTCACTCCAGAGGGAGAATTTCCCCACATTTTGTTTGTTGTTAGTCCTAGTTCTGCGGCTATGAATAGCTACCATTTACAGCCTCAATGTGGATCGTCCTGGAGCACAGGGCCAAAGTGGCCCCAGGGCCCAGCTCAGGTCTGCCTGTGTGTGCTTCCAGTATGCACTCCGGGGGAGATGAATGGGGCCATTTAGTACCAGGCACTGGGTCAGACTCTCCAAACACCTTGCCTTTAATTTTCAAAACCACCCAACAAGAGGGTACTATAGACATTATATTATAGGTGAAGACACTGAGCCTTGGCGAGGATAAATAGCTTGCCCTGTGTCACACAGTTAGAACGTGGCTGAGTCTGGACCCCGGTTAGAATGTGGTAATAAAACAGGCGTGGTCTTGGTGCTATCTGCCTCTTTGATGGCCCTCTGTCACCTCTACACACACTTCTCCCACACGCTCAGGGGACAAGTCTGCACATCTGTGACGACACACACTGATGAACAGTACAGACGGCCTTGGGTCTCACAGGACTCAGGGCTCATAATGGATCTGGACAGCAAGCACATGATTACATGTGTATTTGAAAGAATGGAAGGGAGAAAGTAACTGAGAGGAGCAAGAAGAGCGGGAAGATTGCTCAGCCAGTCAAGCGCTTGCTGTGCAGACAGGAAGAGCCACGTCAGATTCTGATCGCCCTCAAAGGAAGGGTGTGATGGTGCGTGCCTACCATCCAGTGCTGGGAAGGTGGACACAGGAGCTTGCTGAAACTGGAAAGGGACAGGGAAGACACAGAATGTTACCCTCTCACCACCACATGCATTGTGCACACATGTGGGCATGCATCTGTATACATACACACACACACCAGGTACACAGACACATCACATACACACACACACACACACACACACACACACACACACACACACACACACGGTATGGGAAGTGCCATGAGGAAAGGGAAGGAAAAGCCATGAGGGACTCAGGGTCGGAGGATTTCTCTCTGAAGCTTAGACCTGGGGGTAGGGAGTAAAAGAGCCTCTGCCCCCACAGGATTGAAGAATGTTCCTCCCAGTGGGAACAAGACTGAGGTAGACTGGAGGCGAGAAAGGAGAGGTACCTAGGCAGACAGAGGAAGGTCTATGTCCTTGAGATCTAGTAGACTGTGAGTGAAAATGACCAGCAAGCAGGAGACAGATGTCAGGCCCACGGGGTGCAGAGCCCAGTGGCACCTGAGGTGTGGGCAGGGAACAAACTGTGCAGAGCATGGGGAACAGAGTTAATGTATTACCTGACAAAGAGAGGCAGGGGAATCCACAGAGGGGAGAGATGGAGTCCTGGGCACGGAGAGGGATGAGCAGGTGTCAGGTAAGATCCAGTCAGGAAGAACACAGGGGCTGCCTCTTAAAGTTTTCTAAGAAGCTCTGGTGAAGAAGCTCGAGTCTGCCCCTGTGTAATCAAAGCATCTCGTCTCCCTTTTGAACATCCATGGTGGAAGGGCAGTCGATCAACTCTAATTCTGCCCACAAGGAAGTACTCCCTACTGAGTTAAGGTCTGACACTAAAGTGACATGCCATGTTGTCCTATTGGGGGCAGACGCCGGTCAGCAAGTCTGGCCACCTATGGCCCGTAGTCTTTGGCCAAACTACCAGGGCAAAGTGTTAAACGAAGTATTTGTACTGGTTCTGCATGGACTCCAGTGCCCGCACTCCAGGCAGTGGCCTGTGACTAGACTGTCCTAGAGGTCACTGGCTAAACAGTGACCTCGAAGATGATCCTCAAGGAAGCACAAGATCTGGGAAGGTTGTCATAGAGAGAGGAGGAAGATGAAGTGTCACCCCCTCCCTACAAGGTCACCACCCCCTTACCTGGCCTTTTCCCAAAAACTGGCCCAGCAGGTACTGTGTTTGCAGGAGGAACCCCACCCCGACCCCCCAACCTCTATTCAGTCCCTGAGGCTTGAGCATCCTTGGGTTCCAGTTCAATGCAAATAACAACATTAATTCAGTTAATGCCCAGAGCCACCTTCTGCCCAACTAACTCCTGCCTCCACTTTCTCCCAGCTCCAGCCCTGGGTGAGAGAGCTTTTCCCAGCCAGGCTGGCCTGAGCCTCTTGCTGTACAGCACTCGGCTATGTGAGCCTTAAGTGTCACAGCGGCTGCCCCACACCACTCAGAGGCATCCATGCTGAAAAGCAGGTCCCGCATCCTCTCCTGAAGGAGCCAAGCCGTCTGAGCAAACCTGGGCAACGCATTTCCCTCTCTTTTTAAAAATAGTCACTTTCTGTGGTGCAGGTTGCTTCTTGCACTGGCTGAACTAGCCGGTTCCAAAGCCCTGTGTCTATGAGTCCTTTGTAACCGCTGAGCCAAAGAGAAGATGGAAAAAGGCTTCTATTTATCCGGATGTTTGACATCCCGAGAGGGAATATTATCATTTCTCCAGTCAAATACCAAGGCTCCACTGAAAAATATTTTTGATCTACAGGACCAAAGTCCAGCATCTTTGTGAACCTCGGCCAACACACACAGGCCCATGGGGCTAGGTCGGGGCTTGTTCCTCCTCAGCAGACACATTCTTGTCAGATCCTCTGACGATGGCATGTCCAGTCCAGGGCACGGAAGGACTGACTGTGACTTTCTCCCATGCTAGGCCAGGGAATTCTTCCCTCTGCCATGATAGGCAGGAAGCCTGGAGCTGAGGAGGTGCAGTCATGCCGAAGAGAAGCTATGACCCAGAAGTCATAGAAATGATGAGGTCAAACCTGCCTCTTCCCAAGATACAGGAGACCTGGAACTGGCAGGCAGGGCTCATGTGGCTCTCAAGATAATGGCCAAGGAGGGAATATTGCTTTACTTTATAAATCCCGTACACATTCATTAAAATAAAATTTAAAACATGGAGAAGAAAAAGGAGAACCACCCAAGTTCCCGTCTCCAAGAATAATCCCAATCACTGTCTTTCATCTTATAAAAGCACCAGTTCTAAATTTAATACACATATATAACACACGCCTGTGGTCCCAGTGTCCAGGAGGCTGAAGCAAGAGGATCATAAGTTCAAGGCTAGCTGGGGCTACACAGTGAGATCCTGTCTCAAGAAAACAACAAACCATGAAAATGACTTCAATGTATATATTCCGTGGCTAGCTCCTTCCCTGATTCTGTGTCATGCCTTTGCATCTCATTAAATCGTCATCCACAACACTTGTCATAGCCACATAGCATTTTATTCAACTGTAGAATTATAATTTTTTTAGATTATCCTTGGTTTGTGGTTAACTTAGGTTCCTTTTATTTTTATTATTACTTTTTATTTTAATGAACATCTGAGATGATGTTAATTTTTTGGAATCCCTATAATTGCTCAGAAAAAGTGACAATAACTTTATCATGTTTTCAGTCTATACTTTTTCTAGGGTTGGTCTAGCTCACCCTGTATAGACAGAGAGGTGTTAGAAGCAGACCTGATACCCAGTCTTGTTTGACCCATTCTAGTTTCATTTCCATTGCTGTGATGAAACACTGCTGACAAAAATCTACCTAGAGGAGAGACGGTTTATTTTAGCTCACAATTCTAGGTTATAGTCCATCACTGTGGGGAAGTTAAGGCAAGAAGTTGAAACAGCTACGCACATCAACCATCACAGAGAGAGAATGAATAAATGTAGGGAATAGTGCCTCCCACAGTGGGTAAGCTGCCCCACATCAAAATGCAATCAAAACAATTCCCCATGGACAGGCCAACCCCATTTAGACAATTCTACATTCAGAATCTCTTCCCAGATTATTATAAACTAGAGCCACTAAACTAATTTCCTAAGCCCACATTGCTTGAACAAAGAGATTCAGGTTTTCATGGCTTTAAAATCTATGCTCCTCCAAACTACCAGAGTAAAACCACTCTTCACCACTGCTGCCGTCTCTCAATGGTTTCACAAACTGTGCCCATTTAAGAGGTAATGTGCTGCTATGTGAAGTGGCTAGGGCTGACTAACTGGTTCTTACCAGTTTTTTGCTCAAACTTTCACCATTTGCATTCCTTCTGTGAATTCCTTGAGAACTAAGACTTCAAAATCAGGGAAACCTGAGGTTGCAAGGCTAGACCCTCAGAGTGTCATTGGTGGGTCATCAGAAGTAGAGGGGAGGGCAGCCCCTCCATTCCTACCACCTTATGTCTAGATGGCTCCTGGTTATGAAAGAAACCATATCATCTATTAGGATTTGAAGCCATGTTGCATCCCCAGACCCTGGACCAGGCATCTTGTAACTGCTCAGAACTGGGTCTTCTCATGACCACTCCTCTGTGATATTGTAGAAGGAATCATGGGATTTGGGATAAGATAATAGATTAGAAGCTGCCTCCCTCTGACTCAGAAAAGGGTGCATGTTGGGATAAAAAAAAAAAAAAAGAAAGAAAGCGCAAGGCCCTGGGTTCGGTCCCCAGCTCCGAAAAAAAAGAAAAAAAAAAAAAAAGAACAGAGTTCACTTCAAAGACAGAAATAAAGAAAAAGCAACAGAGTTTAAGGTGATGGAGCAAAGGAGGTGTTGGTACAAGTAACAAGCATCTAACACCCACGTTTGGCCTCCACAGACTTCTGAAACCATGGGAAACCAGAGATGACTGCAGACTCATAATTGAGAAATAAGAGACATTGAAGGCTTCTAGGACAGCCTCTCTCTCTCCCCTCTGCCCCAAAAGAAACAGTTCAAACAGGAAGCTATTGAAGAGAGTTATTAAAAATTGTGGCAAAGACGCGGAAGTGTTCTTCACAGCTGATGACTTCTGACATCAGGGAGGGGGAGGACTTGGTTGTCTTTACGGGACTCACCACTGGGAGCTTGATCATGCCCCAAGGACTATATGAGCAACACAATTGGGACTTGGTGTGTTCTTTTTTTGTTGGGGAGAGGAGAGAACACAAGGGTGGGAGGATGGACCTGAAAAGAATGGGAAGCAAGTGTAATGGGGTGCATTGTATAAAATTCCCAGTAATCAAGAGAGATATTACGTTGGGGAAAAGGTAATAAAGAGAAAGAACAGAAATATAAAGACACACACATAAGTAATAAAAATCATTTTTAAAAAGGAGAATGGCTAGAATAGTTAAGAGCACACACTTGCTTTGCAGAGAATCAGCAATGGATTCTCAGCACCCATACCCAGCGACCCACACCACCTGTGAATCCAGTTCCAGGGGACCCGCCACCCTCTTCTGGCATCAGTGGGCACCCATACAGATGTGCACATATACACACACACATTCACATAATAAAGAATAAATCTTTCTAAAAATTAGAAGCAGCTGGGCATGAAAATACATGCTTTAATCCCAGCAACCGGAGGCAGTAACCATGAGCCTATTCTGGTAACATCTAGTTTCCACCACCAAAGCACCTAGCCAAAAACCCAAGATCTTCCTTCTGTGCCTCTCCCAAGGGGCAGAGACCTAGCACAAGGGAAGGCCCATACTTCAGATAACACAGCTGCCATGTGTCGGTGAATCTGTCAATCAGGAAAGCATTTGGCACTGAGGTGTCAGGGGAAATGACAGACAATATCACAGAACATGAATTTGCTCAAGAAGAGAAAAAACAATCCTAAGAGATGAAAATCAGAAAATAGTTCAGTTAAAACCTGTTATTGCTACTTCCCTGTTGGCTAATGGCCGCTGATGCCCACCCTTTGAACATAGTGCTACTCTGGCTTCTATTATAGCCTTCCAGGCTGGTCAGTGCTGCCATCAGCATGCTCATCTGACAGATGGGGAAACCGAGGACAGTGGGGCCAGAGTACTTGCTGGTAAGTGGTAAGGATGGCCTGGACTCTGGGTGCTGGCTGCAGGGCATTCTCTCCACAGTACGTTCATCTCAGGGAGCACAAAACTCAGGAGCTGGCGGGATAGTCTATGGGTGAGGGCACTTGCTGCCAAACCTGAGGGTCCGAGTTCAATCCCTGGGACCCACAAAGGAGAAAAATGAGAAAGAAAAAAAAAACTCCACAGACTTGCCTACAGGCCAGACTGATGGAGGCATTTCTCAGGTGAGGCTCCTGATTCTCAGATGACAATTAACAAACAAAACAAACACTCTCCACCCACAGGCCGGAGTCATCTGAGAATCAGGAACCTCCTGAGAAATGCCTCCATCCCCTGGTCCGTAGGCAAGCCTGTGGAGTCTTTTCTTGATTAAGGATTGATGTGTGAGGGCCCAGGCCACTGTGGGTGATGCCCCCTCTGGGCCATCCTGGGTGATATAAAAAGGCAGGCTGAGAAAGCTGGGGAACAAGCCAGTAAACAGCGCTCCTCCATGGCTTCTGCTTCAGTTCCTGCTTCTGCCCAGGATTCCTGCTTAAAAGTTCCTGCCCTGACTTCCCTCCATGATGGACTGTGAGCTGTTAAGATGAAACAAACCAAAATTACTCAATAAAATTCTGGCAAACTGAATCCAAGAACACATCAAAACAGTCATCCACCATGATCAAGTAGGCTTCATCCCAGACATGCAGGGATGGCTTAATATACGGAAAACCATCAACGTGTCCATTATATAAACAAACTGAAAGAGCAAAACCACATGATCATTTCATTAGACGCTGAGAAAGCATTTGACAAAATTCAACACCCCTTCATGATAAAAGTCCTGGAAAGAATAGGAATTCAAGGCCCATACCTAAACATAGTAAAAGCCATATACAGCAAACCAGTTGCTAACATTAAACTAAATGGAGAGAAACCTGAAGCAATCCCACTAAAATCAGGGACTAGACAAGGCTGCCCACTCTCTCCCTACTTATTCAATATAGTTCTTGAAGTTCTAGCCAGAGCAATCAGACAACAAAAGGAGATCAAGGGGATACAGATCGGAAAAGAAGAGGTCAAAATATCACTATTTGCAGATGATATGATAGTATATTTAAGTGATCCCAAAAGTTCCACCAGAAAACTACTAAAGCTGATAGACAACTTCAGCAAAGTGGCTGGGTATAAAATTAACTCAAATAAATCAGTTGCCTTCCTCTATACAAAAGAGAAACAAGCCAAGAAAGAAATTAGGGAAACGACACCCTTCATAATAGACCCAAATAATATAAAGTACCTCGGTGTGACTTTGACCAAGCAAGTAAAAGATCTGTACAATAAGAACTTCAAGACTCTGAAGAAAGAAATTGAAGAAGACCTCAGAAGATGGAAAGATCTCCCATGCTCATGGATTGGCAGGATTAATATAGTAAAAATGGCCATTTTACCAAAAGCGATCTACAGATTCAATGCAGTCCCCATCAAAATACCAATCCAACTCTTCAAAGTGTTAGACAGAACAACTTGCAAATTCATCTGGAATAACAAAAAACCCAGGATAGCTAAAACTATCCTCAACAATAAAAGGACTTCAGGGGGAATCACTATCCCTGAACTCAAGCAGTATTACAGAGCAATAGTGATAAAAACTGCATGGTATTGGTACAGAGACAGACAGATAGACCAATGGAACAGAATT
Organism: Rattus norvegicus; assembly: GCF_021556685.1. Classification (NCBI taxonomy): domain Eukaryota; kingdom Metazoa; phylum Chordata; class Mammalia; order Rodentia; family Muridae; genus Rattus; species Rattus norvegicus. Next base: position 72,032,628 of record NC_141541.1, read on the forward strand.
GAAGACCCAGAAATGAACCCACACACCTATAGGCACTTGATTTTTGACAAAGGAGCCAAAACCATCAAATGGAAAAAAGATAGCATTTTCAGCAAATGGTGCTGGTTCAACTGGAGGTCAACATGTAGAAGAATGCAGATCGATCCATGCTTATCACCCTGTACAAAGCTTAAGTCCAAGTGGATCAAGGACCTCCACATCAAACCAGATACACTCAAACTAATGGAAGAAAAACTAGGGAAGCATCTGGAACACATGGGCACTGGAAAAAATTTCCTGAACAAAACACCAATGGCTTATGCTCTAAGATCAAGAATCGACAAATGGGATCTCATAAAACTGCAAAGCTTCTGTAAGGCAAAGGACACTGTGGTTAGGACAAATCGGCAACCAACAGATTGGGAAAAGATCTTTACCAATCCTACAACAGATAGAGGCCTTATATCCAAAATATACAAAGAGCTCAAGAAGTTAGACCGCAGGGAGACAAATAACCCTATTAAAAAATGGGGTTCAGAGCTAAACAAAGAATTCACAGCTGAGGAATGCCGAATGGCTGAGAAACACCTAAAGAAATGTTCAACATCTTTAGTCATAAGGGAAATGCAAATCAAAACAACCCTGAGATTTCACCTCACACCTGTCAGAATGGCTAAGATCAAAAACTCAGGGGACAACAGATGCTGGCGAGGATGTGGAGAAAGAGGAACACTCCTCCATTGTTGGTGGGACTGCAGACTGGTACAACCATTCTGGAAATCAGTCTGGAGGTTCCTCAGAAAATTGGACATTGAACTGCCTGAGGATCCAGCTATACCTCTCTTGGGCATATACCCAAAAGATGCCCCAACATATAAAAAAGACATGTGCTCCACTATGTTCATAGCAGCCTTATTTATAATAGCCAGAAGCTGGAAAGAACCCAGATGCCCTTCAACAGAGGAATGGATACAGAAAATGTGGTACATCTACACAATGGAATATTACTCAGCTATCAAAAACAATGACTTTATGAAATTCGTAGGCAAGTGGTTGGAACTGGAAAATATCATCCTGAGTGAGGTAACCCAATCACAGAAAAACACACATGGTATGCATTCATTGATAAGTGGCTATTAGCCCAAATGCTTGAATTACCCTAGATGCCTAGAACAAATGAAACTCAAGATGGATGATCAAAATGTGAATGCTTCACTCCTTCTTTAAAAGGGGAATAAGAATACCCTTGGCAGGGAATAGAGAAGCAAAGATTAAAACAGACACAGAAGGAACACCCATTCAGAGCCTGCCCCACATGTGGCCCATACATATACAGCCATCCAATTAGACAAGATGGATGAAGCAAAGAAGTGCAGGCCGACAGGAGCTGGATGTAGATCGCTCCTGAGAGACACAGCCAGAATACAGCAAATACAGAGGTGAATGCCAGCAGCAAACCACTGAACTGAGAATAGGACCCCCGTTGAAGGAATCAGAGAAAGAACTGGAAGAGCTTGAAGGGGCTCGAGACCCCATATGTACAACAATGCCAAGCAACCAGAGCTTCCAGGGACTAAGCCACTACCTAAAGACTATACATGGACTGACCCTGGACTCTGACCTCATAGTTAGCAATGAATAGCCTAGTAAGAGCACCAGTGGAAGGGGAAGCCCTGGGTCCTGCTAAGACTGAACCCCCCCAGTGAACTAGATTGTTGGGGGGAGGGCGGCAATGGGGGGAGGATGGGAAGGGGAACACCCATAAAGAAGGGGAGGGGGAGGGATTAGGGGGATGTTTGCCCGGAAACCGGGAAAGGGAATAACACTCGAAATGTATATAAGAAATACTCAAGTTAATTAAAAAAAAAATGAAACAAACCCTTTCCTCCCCGGGTTGCTTCTGGTTGTGGTGTTTAACACTTCGACAGATATCAAACAAGGGGGCTGGAGAGATGGCTCAGTGGCTAAGAGCACTGTCTGTTCTTCCAGAGGTCCTGAGTTCAATTCCCAGCAACCACATGATGGCTCAAAACCATCTATAATCAGGTCTGGTGCCCTCTTCTGCCCTGCAGGTGCATACATGCAGGCAGAAAGCTGTATGATGTATACATTATAAATAAATGTTTTTTTTTAAAAAAAAGAAATCAAACAAGGACAAGAATTAGAGCCATGCCAATCAAATGTAATTGGAAGATTCCATTTGAATTCTGATCAGAACAGTCTTAGAAATACTTTGTTGAGATAAATATAGAAACCGGAACAAGGTCTGGATAGTAAATAGCATTGAAGAATTATTCATGCTGGGGGTAGTAGCACTCATCTATAATCCCAGCATCCAGGACAACTGAAGTGGGAGAACCTTGAGTTCTAAATCAGCTTGGGGCTACAACTCTCTCTCTCTCTCTCTCTCTCTCTCTCTCTCTCTCTCTCTCTCTCTCTCTCTCTCTCTCACACACACACACACACACACACACACACACACTCACTGTGAATGGTACCCTGACATAACAGTAAAGTAGCTATGAGTGAGGAGTGTTTTAAGCTTCTATTAGAGACATGCTGAAATATTTACAAGTGCGTTGACAGGATGCCTGAAAGTTGCTTTGAAATAAGATGTGAGTGCAGATCCCATGCACCTACGGAAATGCCAGGCAGGAGTGGCAACTTCCCAGTACTCTCAGCATCCAGAAAGTATCCCCGGGGCAAGCTGGCTACCTGTGCTAGCGGGTCAGTGAGTACTGGGCTCAAGTAAAAAACTCTGCCTCAGTATAAGAAAAACAGTCGAGGAGGACACTTGACATCAACCTCTGCCTCTACGTGAATGTCACACCAGTGAACTCATACACGTTCGTTTGGACACATGAATGCATGAGAGCATGTACATACACACAAACAAACAAACACACACACACACACACACACACACACACACTCACACTCAGAGGGGCTCAGCAGTTAACAGCACTAGCTGCTCTTGAGGTTTGATTCCTGGTACCTACACAGTGGCTGACAACCAGCTGTACCTACAGTTCTAGGGGAGCAAATGCCTCCGCTGGCCTCCAGGGGCACCAGGAAGGTGCATGGTGCATAGACACACATGCGGGCAAAACACCCATACACATAACATGAAATAAATATGTTGTACAAGACTTTAAAAGTATTACGTAGACGCCACCCTGAGGGAGTGAAGCCCCTCCTTGCCAAGCTTGGGCTGCCCAGCTGACTTCCTTCCAGAGAGCAGAGATGGAAAGGTAAAAGCCACCAGTTGATAGGGAGAATCCTACAGAGCCCCAGTCGGCGACTGCCAACTGTAATGATGTAGGGACAGCAGGAGGGAAGGTGGCATTACTCTTATGGATACCTCTGGGGCTGTAAGACAAGCTCAGAACCACACTCTAAGAGATGGGGCTGTGTTGGTAGAATCCTTGCCTCCCAGGCATAAGGTCCTGGGTTCCATCCCTAGCACCACATACACTGGGCATCATGGCACATACCTGTAATCCCAGCACTTGGGAAGGGGAGACAGGAGAATCAGAAGTTCAAGGGCATCTTCAGCTACTACACAGTGAGTTTGAAGCTAGCCTGGGCTACCTGAGATGCTCTCTATCCTTTCAAAGAGAAGGGCACCCACCACCTCCACAACCAATGCTGTGCAGAGCATCAGGAAGGAAGATGGTTGTGAAGTGTCAAAGCCAGAGGAAGCTAAGGAGACAGAAGGCTGAATGGAATCCCAGGACAGAGAGATATCTGAAGGGGAAACTATAAAAATCAGGATGGGGTTTCTGTTCACAGTAATGCAAGTTCGGCTCCCAAAACATATCACATTAAGGCCGAGTGTAATTACAGAGGTGACTACGGGGTGGGGCATGGGGCCTCTGGGAACTTAGTTCAAGGCTCAACTTCCCCCTGAATCTGCAACTCACCTAAAAATCCCATCGATTGAAATTTTTGAGAGAAAACAGTGTTTGTGGAGATATGGGGGTGGGTAGAGATAAGGAATGGCAGGTGTGGGGGTGGCTGAGGATACCTCTACTCTACTCTGGTGGATACTAGAAAATCTACTTTTTTTAAAGGCACTTTTTGGGGATTCTGAGACTCTCGCATGTCCTCTCCAGGGTGACTAGAATGTCACGCCAGAGATACCCATGGAAACATTACCCTCTCCGTCCTTGGAATGGGAGTAGTGGTGTAGACTAGCCCTGAGCTCTGCTGCCTGGCAGTCTGGGCTGTGGGCATCACCCCTGCCCTAGATCTCAGTATGGCCACCCAGTCCTGGACCACAGGAACGCTGTGTCCTCCACTTCCTCACGTCACCAGCTTCTGAATCTTAATTGGGACAAGCGCATGTAAGTGGAGCAATGTTGACCGCGTAGTCTTGAGACATGCAGCATATAAGTTTCTGGCCCCTGCAGCTTCTGTTATGCATCTGCTGGGCCTACAGTGAAATTAGCTTTAGGGAAGTCCTATCCTGAGGGGGCAGGTGCTGTGGGGCCACCGTGATGCCTTTGCAGCTTCATCCATCCTGGTTTATCTATCTCCACCAGAGAGATATAAGTCCCATGAGATGACCGGACTCTCTCACTCACCCTTACCCCTCTGAGCCTACCCGGAGCCTGGCTCTGGGGAAGCCACCAAGGTGAAAGGGTATAAGGATCTGGCCATGGACATGACCTTGGCTCTCAGGTGAGAAACTAAGGTATCTTTCCTGGAAGGAAGGGCTCTGACTGTAACTGCATGCAATCAGCTGTGTGCCTGAAGGCAAGGCCTCCCTCTCTGCCCACCCTGCCTTCTGTCTGCAGCGGGAGAAGTGAACAGGCGTCTTCTCACTAAGCCCTGCCTTGGCTTCAGTATTGTCACTACCCAGTCAGCCGCAATGAGTCTCAGTGCAGAACCATCGCTCTGCTGAGAGGAGAGGCAGTCACTGCTACATGCCATCTAAGTTACCCTGTAAGCACCTACAGGGCCCTGAAGACCCTCTCCAGCCCTCAGTCTCCCCAGGGTGCATTCAGTCACCAGTTGGCCCTGTCCTTGTCTCTGCCTGTTCTTCCCAGGACACCCATGAGGACCTTAGAACAAGACCCTGGCTCAAGCATTTTTACAGAGGATGCTGGGAAAGGAGGCTCACAGGCACCTCAGGAGCCAGAGTCGCCCATGCCAGCCCTCCCGGACACAAGTGTGGCTCTAAGGAAACATCCGGGAAGCCAGCATGGGTAGCATGTGCATCTCTCCGAGGGTGGGGCTCTGAGAGGGGAGTGTAACCCAGAACGTAAATCAAATGAGGTGTAAAACTGTTCCGAGCTACACTTCGTAAAGCTGCTGCGTGTCATTAATGGTGGCCCCAGAGCTGGGGACGCGCAGATGGCACCTGGTAAGGCAAGTGGTGGCTGGTGATTAGTTGAGGAGGGTCGGTAGGCAGCGACTCACAGCTCTTCTGGGGCACTGCCAGCCCACGCTGGCCCTGGTCACCTGATGGGGACTTGAGGATGGCCAGATGGAGTTAAGGCTCCCTACACTGGCTTCTCTTCCTACAGAGCTCAGAATTTCACGCAGGCATCTGGGTGACCTGAGGTAACACCCATCTAAACCCAAGGCTGCAAGCACTAGGCACTAGGAAGGGGCCCAGGAAATGGCCTCCTGTGGCCAGACCTCTTAACACAAGGCAGTCTGTCCAGCTGCTCTGGAGATCCAGGTTGGGGCTGGGTTGCAAAGGGAGGAGCAGCTTTTGTTTGTCCTTCTACTGAAAGGGATGGAGGGAGGAGGGAGGGGGAGGGAGGGGGAGGGAAGGGAGGGAGGGGGGGAGGGGGAGGGAGGGCATGTAATCTCTCAGCTTCAGAGAGTCCCTCAGCAGAGAGCATCTGAGTCCTGACTCAGTCCAGCATGCCGAGGTCCCTGCTCCATCCTTGCTGCTAAACGTTACAGCTGCCACCAGTGGACAGTGGTTTGACCAACGGCCCCAGTATCAAGTCATGTGTGTGCACAAACTCACCATAAGGGCCTCTCCAGATATCCCCCTAGGAGGAGTGACCTAAGGCCTGTGGCTCTCCTCCCTCCTACTGTGGCTTCCTTTCTCCCCGTTGTGGCTCCCCCCCACCCTCCATGGCTCTCTTCCCTTCCCTATGGCCAGTCTTCCTCCCCTCTCCCTGTGGCTCTCCCTCCTCCCTCCAGCTTCCTCCCTCCTCCCTCCTGTGGCATTTCTCCCCTCTGTGGCTTCTCTTTACCTGCAACTCCAACAAGGCCCTCCCTAGAGAGCCTCCCATTAGGCTGCAGCAGCCACTGGCCAATGGTGTTCCTAGGTTAGTGGAACTGAGCCAGGTGCTAAGGGGACAATTCTAGAGAGGCCCTGGGTGTCCTTTGTGTGAGCAAGAGTCATCTTACCATATCTTCAGATGGTCCTCCTCAAAGCAGACGCTGAGGCAAAGTCTGGGGTATGTCATGAGGGGTTACCCACACATACAAGTGGAAGAAAAAGAAAGGGAGCAGGCAGAGACCAGTGAAGACCCAGAGAGCAGGAGGAAATCTCAGTCTGGGATCATCAGGGCATCCCAGATGCCCAAGCAATGTGTGAGCCCAGGCTGGCCCCTGTGGCTAATGCAGACATTAAGATACTGCCAACCAAAGCAACTATCTGCCACCCGTGTGCCAGCAGCACCCTGGAGGGCAATGGTGAGAAGCTCCACATTCTGAGAATGACCAAGTGGAAGTCCTCGCTTTGGCAGTGGAGAAACTGAGGCCGCATAGCCAGTGACATAGGGGTTTAGCAGGACCTCTGAGTCCCTGTGAGATGCCTCCATGACCAAAGGTGAGGCCTTGGTGACAAGGACACTTATTTATGTTCTTACTTCAACCCTTAGATGAATGGCTATCATTGTGTACTTAGCTGTGACCATCCCCTCCTGGCGGGAGGCTCATTAAGACCCAGGAAGCAAAGCAGATTCAGAAGGCCCAGGCAGCAACCAGAACTCACAACTCTCAGGAAGTTCTGGAAATTTACAAGGTTTACAGGCTCCTCCCCAAGGTTCTACAAACAGTAACAATGACAGAAAGAGGAAGCCGTTTGGCTAGTTGAGCTGAGAGCCGGGGGGATGCACCTTTCAAGAGTCACAGGGTGCTGGGACAGGGCCTTCTATGATGCAGCTGTCCATGCTCCTAGGAGTGGTCCTTGCACTCCCGGCTCACTAACCTGGTCTTGAGTGGGCTCACTTCTTTCATCTGTTGTAGGGACCTTGACTGGGGCCTTCCCAGGGACTTCCTCTTGGTCTGTCCCTCACAGTGGCTGTGGAAATCCAGAGATGAAAGGGCTCAGGCACACTTCTTAGAACATGGAGCTGCCCACTGTTCCCCTCTAGGATGCTGCTAGCACATGGGTGGCTGGTAGTTGTTTGACATACCCCAGAAGTCACAGTCTTGGAGGTCACCCTTTCTTATGCAAGTAAACTGAAGCTACTTAAAGCTCGGTGAGGTGAAGACCCTCGGTCTAGGGTTACACAGTTGATAAAGTGGGGCCACACTTCTGTGGTCCACAGGACCCCTGCAAGGCCTTTTGGGAGCAGGCACTTACAGGGAAGATAGAGAGTTCTGAAGATAGACACCTTCCTGAAGGAGGTGGCCCCCTGGACTGGGGTGGGGCAGTGTGACAACCTGGTTACAGACAGGAGTAGGTCTCCCTCCTGAGGGTTGTTGGGAGAAATATCTGACCTCTGTGTATTCTGACCTCTGTGCACTCTGACTCTGTACACCTTACAAGGTCTTCCCCAGAGTACCCCCTACCACACTTTAAACTCCCATCTTGAGTCCCCACAGAATGACATCAGTGCTCAGGGACTCTATGAGTGGCCTGACCCAGCTCCACTCCCTGGCTCTCTGCTGTGGTTAATATTGATTGACAAGATCTCGAGTCACCTAGGAAACAAATCTCTGGGCCTGTCTGTACAAGTTTCTAGATTCGGTTACCTGAGGTGGGTAGCACACCTTGAAAGCACCTTTCCATGGGCTTAGACCCAGGCTGAGTCAAAAGGCCAGAGCGAGCTGAGCACCAACATGCCTCTCTCCCTGCTGCCTGACTGTGAGTACCATGTGACCAGCTGCCTTGTACTCCTGTAACCGTGCCTTCCCCACCACCACAGGCAGACACTGTAAACTGTGAGCCAAGCAAACCAGTGTTGACTTGTTTTTGTCAGGTATTTTATTACAGCAAGGAGAGAGCATCTGCTATCCTCCCTGTCCTCCAGAGCTTGGTCTGGACATCAGGATGGCTTCTGCACAGAGAGATTCTGCTCTGTGCTGTGGTCCTGCCCCCAACCCTCTCTATCCTGTCTGTTGTCTACAAAATGCTGCTGGCCCTTACCCTCCTCTGCCGAGGGTGGCAGCAGAGGAGTCTTTCACCCTCCCTGGGGAGTCCTGGGGAGTCCTGGGGAGCTCTTCAGCCTAGGAGGGTTCAGGGTGATCCTAGCAGGACAGGTAAGCAGGGGTTGAAAAGGGAAATGGGACTTGAAAGAGCAGTGTAGGGTTTCAGTGGCTCCAAGGACCTCAGGGAATGTCCTCCAAGAAATTTCATGCTCCAGCGAGAACCCATAAAATCAAAGATGTGTTTCCACATATAGTGAGTGATTTATGTAGAACAAGCAGAAAACGCTTTCCCCATTAATCACTGCGTGTGAGGCAGCTGATCTACAGCATGTGCGCTGTACAGCACTCTGAAGGTTATGGCTGGTTTGAACATAGAATTGACAGCATACACCCTTCAGCTCAGTTTTTGAGACCCTTCCTGGGCAGGGTGCCAAACCTGGCTGTCACCATCCTGCCTTCCAGCTTGGTACCCTCAGCTCCTCCTCACACATCACCAAGGCAGCCCAGCCTCAAACAAGCTTAAAGCAGGTCTTGTAAAAACAGAGTTGTTGCCAAGACCATAGCAAACAGGTCTAGGCCACTTCCAACCAGCCTCAGCAGGCTAAATCACTTCTAACCAAGTCAGGCCAGTTCTAGTGAATTCCAGGACTGAACAGATCAGGATATAACCAGCCCTAACGTGTTCTGACTGATCCCAGATATAGATAAATGATAGATAGATAGATAGATAGATAGATAGATAGATAGATAGATAGATAGATAGATAGATATAGCAGGTTATGGCCAATTCCAACTGGTTTGGGCTGAATCTAAGTGGATCAGACCAGTTGTGCCCAAATCAAAGCTAATTTAAGTAATTCCAAGCTAGTTCCAACCTGGCTAGCTCCTTCCTCCACTGAAATGTTCTCGTTAAGAACCTGCCAGTTCCCCACCTGTTCAGGAAGTGGGGCCCCGCTTGCCACTTTCCAGGGGAGGCATGGAATGTGTGCTGAATCTGAGGCCACGCAGAGCAGCAGCCTGATGCTTTATTAACAATTCAGTCACAGTTTACCAAGTGGAGGTCAAGCAGTACCTTCTTTAGTCTTTTTCCACCTTTATTTCCCAAGAGACAGTTTCTTACTGAACCTATAGCTTGCCAGTTTGGCCACTGTTAGCCAGCAAGCCCCAGACACCTGTGCCTCGGAGGCACTGGGATTACAGGTATGGGTCTCCACATCAGGCCTTTATGTGGGTACTAGGGTTCAAAATGAGGCACTTATGAAGCAACTGAGCCATCTGCTCTCCTCCTACCAAGTGTTCCTGTGCACACTGGTTCCCACGACGCTAGACAATCAGCCTAGAAAAGCTATTAACCATTGGGCCTGGAGACAGCTGCCTCCAGGGGGTTGGGAGCGGGCGGGAAGCTGCTCTGTTGCCTCTGCTTCTCCGGTCTGGGTCTTATGTCCTCTGTAGGGTTTACTAAAGCATCCAAGTCATTATCCAGGATACTATTAACCGATGACAATAATGTCCAAGCCCTTAGAACGGCACTGTAACCTACATGAGCACACAGGATATTTCCGGTCTCTTCCCAGGTTCTTAGTTTTTGTTGTTATTGTTGTTGTCTGGTTAGAGTCCCCCTGTGTAGCTCAGGCAGACCTCTAACTCTTGAGGTTTTCCTGCTTCTGTCAACTAAGCTGTTCAGGTGATTGACAGACATGAACCACCATATCTCCTCCCCTTTTTTCTTCCTTTCTTTTTCTTTAGATTATTGTAACTGTCCTTTCTCTTGTGGTGGGATTAGAACTATCCTCACCCAATTTGAAAACTGTGGAGTCTGGTCCTGACTCTCGGCTTCCTTGACTCGGCCTCTCGCTTCCAGGACATGAGCTGACAGCTGATTCCCATCATCCTCTGTGCTGTCAGGTGAGACCCCAGGATTGTCCTGGGTTTGGCCCATGGCTCCTGGAACTCTCTCTGCTAAGTGGTTTCCTGATGCAGGGTGAAGGGTTCCTCCTTCTGGAGAACTTCCAGGGTAGAGGAAATGGGTGGAACACTGCCACATCTGTCAAAGCAGGCCATCTGAAGGCTGGGGTTCCTTGGGCTGAAGGAACCATGGCATGAAAAACTGAAGGTCCTGTTCATCTCTGCCCCTCTAGGCCTCCACACAGGGTGGGAGACAGGTGGAAATGGGGTAGAATAACCCTCTGTGTGGGTCTCAGAGAGTCTTTGTGCCTCTTGTCTATGCCCCTTCTGAAGTAGGGAACAGACAGTGGAGACGGCCAGGATTCTGAGTCTAGTTTGGAAGGCACCCTGATGTGAGGCTGGACTGAGTCGCCTCTCTCTCTCTCTCTCCCTCTCTTTCTTTCTCTCTCCTTACCTTCGATATTCCATACATATCACTAAACACTTAAAAAACATCAATTTCTAGTAATCACTGTCGGTTGAGGGCTCATTGTGTTTCAAGCTTTTGCCTGCATTAGGTCTGTCCCAACCCTGTGGAAATGTCCGGATTTCAGGCTCCTCTCCCAGTGGAAGAGGCCAGCTCACAGGCAGGGCAGGGCTAAGCCCCACATCTGTGAGTCACACAGCTGACTTCCACTGCACCCAAATGGCAATCTTTAATCGATTGGTAGTGGCTGCCTGTAGGGCAATATTGAAATTTGGAACCCTCTCTCAGATGAACTAGAAAGAGTGCTATGATTGATTAATGATGCCTGCCAACAGAGGCACAGGGAAGAGTGGCGTGTGTGCTGCCTGTATGCTATCTGTTCCTAAGACCTTGGGCCTCAGGGTGAGTTCTTCTATCTTCCCAAGCTGACAGAACAGGGCTAGAGAAATCACTCAACCCTTAAAGGGTAAGGCTGACAACCAGAATTCCAGCAATTCAGTTCCCAAGATGACAGAAAAACCACCGGGAACAGCAAAGTCATGACTACAAGATTGTTTTGAAGTCTCTCAACATAACATAAGTAGAAGGGATTGTTCCCACAATTGTGCATGCAGGAGTTAGTCATCCTCATCCTGGTGCACGGCACCCCCAACATCCTCCACAGCTTTCACAGCCAAATGTCCCCCAGCATGTTGACTTGCCTGTTGACTAAGACAGGCTGAGTCACATGGGGCTGCACAGGGGCTGGCTGGGTTAGCATGCGGAGGCACAGCATCTTTCATAACTGTAGACAGAGGGCTCATGAATCATCCCGTCACTTAGCACATGAAATCAAGGACAAGCTCTATCCATGATACTCCACACACTATCACCATAACCCTCCTTTGTTCTCTGGACTCCATCGTGCCTCATTAGCTGGAGGGAGACACTCCTGTTTGCACCTGTGGGTGACATGGCCTCCCTTCTCCACTGGAAAGATCCTGAACCTCAAGGGCCTAGTAGGCCAAACCCACAGGGTCAAGGAAGTGACTAGGAAAACTGGAGATGAGATTCAGACTCCCAGGACACAGCCTAGGACCTTGGCTCACCACTTATAGTTTGGAAGAGCTTGCACGAACTACTTAATCTCTCTGTGCCTCAGTTTCCTCGTCCCCTGAATGGGAGGAGATCATCTCTGCAGAGCAAGATTCAGGACTGGAGTGGGCTCTGGCAAACTGGGAAGGACCTTTCGAGTGTCCCAGAGATGAAGTAGGCTAAGCAGGTCCTTCCACTTCACAGATAAGGTCACTGAAGCCCAGGGTCAAACCAACAGGTGATCATGTCATTCCGGATCCTGTGGTCAGCCCAGGAGAATGTCAGAACAGGCAGCAAGATGTGCCGGTAAGTGGGAAGGGTGATACAGCCACACAGACCATTAAGAGTGATTCCCTTCAGGGCAGTGCAACGGTGGTGCAGGTCTTTAATCCCAGTGCTTAGGAGGCAGAGGTGAGCAGACCTCTGAGAGTTTGCGGCCAGCCTGGGTCTATATAACAAGTTCCAGGACAGCCAGCTATGGCTAAATAATAGAGAAGACCTCTCACATTAAAAAAAAAAAAGAGTGAATTCTTAGACCACTGGAAGGTGGAGGAGGTAGTCCAGACTGTAGGCATAACCCTCCCACGTCCAGGGCACCTCCAAGTTGTGGAGTCTCTGATCCAAGGGCCCTACAATCTGTCCTGCCCTCGCTTAACCTTCCCTCCTCCCAGAAGTGCAAGCTCTCGGTCCAGCCAGTGAGGCCACAGCAATCTGCAGTCCCCCTAACCCAAACTCTAACCCTAAAGCAGCCTCCTCACGTCCCTCCTCCTCTCCCTCCCTTGTTCCTTCTCTCAGGACCTCCGCTCAGGACCGTTGCTGAGTCCGCAGTCGTCCTGGTTGCACCCCATCACTTACCTTGTCTGTGTCTGCTTCTGTTCCCCTCAGGGTAGGCAGGCTGGGACCCCGGCAGTGGCACAGGCTGGATACACATGTCAAGAAAAAGGAGTCGCTTGTCGGTTGGTGTGCAACACAGAAAACTTCTCTTCTCTTGGGGCCTCACCTTCCACCCTTGTGGAGTGGGGTTGCCTCAAGATACAGTGGCCACTCTACCCAGCTTCAAAAACGAGTTCGCTGCGCAGAAGGGCTCTCCAGCTGTGGCGAAGTGACTGGAGGAGGGGTTCTCCTGCACACTCCCAAGCAGGCCCCTTGCTGATATGTGTTTTGTCAGAGAGATTCATTTGGAAGATCTTCAAGCATGAGATGGGAGAGTGGGTCTCAAACCTGTGCCTGAGGCCGGGGCTGGCGATGTCTATTGGCTGAGGTATGGGGACACGTAATTGAAGATTGTAGTGGTGGTCTGCGCATGCGCAATGAGACCTAATTTGGCTGTTGCCCTTGCTGAGGGGCAGGGCCTGCATTCTGATGCTGGTGGTTATGAAAGGCCACTAACAAAGAGCAGGTGAGGCAGGTTAAGCTGCAGAGTTGAGGCAGGTTTTCCTTCCGTGGGTCAGGAATTTACTCCCGACCCCCCTTCTCCCCCGAGATGCACCTGGACCGTCAATCCCAGATCCCCCTCCTTCTATGCCTGCACGGCGGCTTCTAGCCCTGAGCCCCCAACTTCTCTACAAAATGTTGAGGAGATTTACACTGTTACCCACAGCTCTTCTTGGAATGCTCAAGTAGCTGAGCACCCCAAAGAACAGCTCTGTTGTCCTGCTGTATACCTTAGTACGTGAGCTGATTGGGTGCCTGCGACTCAGAACAGACCCAGGTCCCTTGTTGAGCATGAATTCACGGAGCCGTCACTGAGCCAGGAGCGGGAGAGATGTGCATGGATTTGGCCCAGGGTGGCTATCAACCCTCTTAGTGACTGGTATCTACACGTCACCCATCTTCCTGAGCGCACATTGTCCCTCAGGTCTCCCAAAGTTACCTTCCAGGCTTTACCAAGTACCTGCTAAGCGCTCGGCAGAGTCCTTCCAACCTCATGAACTTCCCAGTCAGGGAAACCGGGTTATGTTATTGTAACAAAGACCCCTCCCACTTCGGAAGCCTAGCCCAGGTTTGTCTCTTGCTTGTGAGACTTTCAGGTTGGCTGCAAGTTGTGTTTGTTCTCATCTTGAGATCGAGACTAGCCAAGCAGCCATCGTGTAAAACTCTGCTGTACCCACGGAGAAGACTCTAGAAGCCCCATATCAGTGATAACACGGCTGAGCTAAGCAAATTATATGCACCTTTTTTTTTTTTTTGCCCATAATAAGACAAGAGTAAGTCACCTGGAGCCATCTAATCCCCTAACATCTTCCCTGGACTGGCATTAATGTCCCTCACACACTTGTGAGCATGGCAGTAAAAGCCACACACCAAGGGCTTCGGGACAATGAGCAGATAGGCTGGGATCTGGTGCAAGAGTCGTCCAGGATGCAGGGGCAGCCTAAGGTGCAGGTGAAGGGACTCCACAGAGGGCTGTGCGCAGCAAGCACTTTGGATGGAAAGTCCTGCCTGGAGTCCCATCCATCTGTGGGACTCTTTTCCATAAAGATTTTACTTATTTCATGTATGTGAGTACAATGTTGCTGTCTTCAGACACACCAGAAGAGGGCATCAGATCCCATGATAGATGGCTGTGAGCCACCACGTGGTTGCTGGGAATTGAACTTGGAACCTCTGGAAGAGCAGCCAGGGCTCTTAACTGCTGAGCCATCTCCCCAGCCCATCTGTGGGATGTTTCTTTTTTTTTAAATGAGTGCTTGATGGCAGGTGTCACAGGTCCTCCTTGACTGGATCCTTTGCAGTAAAGATAATCTGTCTGTCCTGGTTTTCTTTCTCATTTCTGTGATTTAAAATGCCTTGATGAAAACATCCCAGTGTATTAAAGATTTACTTGGCTCATGAATCTGGGTTCCATCCATTGATGTAGGGAAATTGAGGCAGTAAGAACTTGAAGCAGCTTGTCACATCACATCCCCTCAAGAGCTGAGACAGAATGAATGTGTGCATGGGACTTTCAGTTTGCTTTCTCCACTCAAATGATCCAGGATCCAAACATAGGGAATGGTGCTGCCCATAGTGGGCTGGATCTTCCCATCTCAATTAGCAAAATCAAGCACAATACCCATGACACATGCACACAGGCCCATCAAGCTAGATGATTCCTCAATCGAGACTCTCTCTCTCTCTCTCTCTCTCTTTCTTTTTTTTTTTTTTTTTTTTTTGGAGCTGGGGACCAAACCCAGGGCCTTGCGCTTGCTAGGCAGGCGCTCCACCACTGAGCTAAATCCCCAACCCCAGTTGAGACTCTCTTGCCAGGTGATTCCACATTCTGTCAAGTTGACGATTAAAACCGTCCATCACACTATCTATCAGAGCTGTACTGGATTTCTCTCAGATGTCCAGCCATAGTCTCGTAGCCCAGTTGGGACTGGTCAGTCAAACAGTGGTGTGTCCAAGGGGGTGAGATTGGTGAGGTGATATGCCATTGCTGTTTCTGTTGGAGCCCCTGGGTTCTCCAAAGAAGCAGTGGACACACACACACACCATACACACACACACACACACACACACACACACACACACACAATACCTGTATGGGACAAGCAGGAATGACAGTGTGAAGTGGTGCGTGTGAAGGTGTGATGGAATGTTAACCCTGCCTTGAGAAAAGCCAAGAGTCAATTCAGTTTTCAGCAAACTTTCCCCCTTAGTTCAAAATGCAGAAGTGGAGCTGCAGGATACAGATGGGGGGACCCTAGGGTGACTGAAAGAGGGATCAGAACCTGCCCAGCGTGAGGAGTAGCCACTTGCCAGGGCACTACAGACCTCAGGAGGGAAACAAGGACAGGGTCGTTGGGAAGGGAAGTGGCTGCACTGGTCTTTGGAGGAGTGTGAGGCTCTGATAGGTGAGAATGGGACCCCCTGAGGGAGGGGCAGCAGCAGAAACAGGCCAGTGGTCACCTGTGGGTGGACCAGCCAGTCTAAGTGTGTACAGTGACAATGGTGGATGCCTGACTCCTCCCCCTATCAGTGAAAGTTCTAGAACAGGAAAGGTGCCAGACTGAATGTCACAGGGTACCGATGGTGCCAACTCTTCACAAGGATACCAGCTCCAGAGGGTGGTGGGAAAGTCCAGCAGACTCCATTACATTCAAATTATCACATGAGCATCACTGGGACAGATCATCTGGAGGCCTCCCACCAGGGACCCCTACAGCTGCCTGGAGCCTCTCCCGGCAAGGGGGCTGTATGGGGACGCCTCCGGTGACCCTAGCTGGAGGTCGTCTCAACAGTAGTGCTGCAGAAGACTAGACAGAATAGACAGAGAGGTGACACCACCTGCAAGAAGAGGCCATGGAGTGACCCTGGCCACTGAGAGTGAGGCCTCAGCCCAGGTGGCACTCATGATCATGGTGGCTGTCATGATTTAGATGTCCCAGAGTACTGGAAAGGCTCACAGTGGGCTTGGGGAAGCATTCCAGCAGCTTCTGTGGAAGGGTTAAGGGTCATGAGTAAAACATTCACAACTTCCCTGTGTATGTGTGCCATTAGTTCCGAATGAAAAGGATTTAAAGCAGTCAACCTACAGGTGAGACCTTGGCACCAGTTGGAGAACACGGACAGCATGTCTTTGTCTGTGTGTGAGCGCCCTCTTGTGGTGAATATGGCACAGTGTGGCACTTGACTGTAGGTGGATCTGGGACTTGGGTGATTTTCTTCTGTATGGTGCATGAAGAATCTTCAGAAGTTGTCTCAGTCAGGCCCCGCCTCTACCCTGGGTTTCTCCTTACCTGGACCATAAAAATACTGGTGTTATCTATCTTCTAAGTCCCAGAAGTGCTGAGAACTGTCCAAAGAACAGGCCTGTTGCCTGCGCTAGTCTACAAACTAACGATATGTGAAACCTGACCAAGAACAGGACTAGAGAGGACAGGGCTGGCTGGAAGGATGAGGCTTCTCCTGGCAGTGAGCACATCACCTTCCAAACTTAAACCTCCATGGGTACACACTGGAGACCATGAAGAATGCCCATCCTTCCACAGGAGCTAACAAGAGAGAGAGAGATAACAGACCCCAGTCTGTAGTCACCAGGCAGCCCAGGGAAGCCTGGGTCACACCTACTGCCCTGCATGACTAGAAAGAGCCCTCCTTCTTGCTCACACATATCCCAATTTGGGTGGTGAATCATTTGGTCATCGGATGTCCACATCTTCCCAGGGATGTTGGGTCACGTGATCACCTACCCTCAGCTCGCTTCTTACAGGACTTTAGGAGGAAAGCTCTCAAAATTCTGAGCCCTTGTCAGAGGAATGGGGGCAGCTCACTTAAGTGTCACCTCTAGCAAATCACAGAGAACAAATCGGAAAAGGAGCTCTGAAGTGGGAGGTGGCACGGGAGCTGCAGTCACATCGAACAGCTGGAGGCCTAGCGGCTGGCCCTCAGGAATGCCCTGAATTCCAGGAGCTGAGGCAGAGGTGGACCTCGGGACCCCGAGGAGGGCACAGATAAACTGTCAAGAAGATATTTAAGGTTATAGAGTTTGTTTGTGGGGTCTCATGTATCCCAGGCTGGCCTCAAGATTCACTGTGTAGCCCAGGATGGCCCTGAACTTCTTAATCCTCCTGCCTCCACTTCCTCAGTGCTGGACTGGCTGGTACGCATCACCACACTGATTTATGAGGTGATAGGGATTGAATCCCAGACTTCATTCGTGCTAGGCAGACACTCTACCAACAGCTACATCAGCTGAGCCATGTCCTCAGCCTGGGTATCAGCTTTGTAAAAAGGAAAGAGAAAACACTACCCTTGTCTTAGGGAGGGAAGTCCTTTCTGAGTTTGAGGCTGGGGTTTGACAGTGAGTGGGCTCCGCAGTTCTTGTGCATTTCAGAGTTTGTTGACCCCAGGTCTGGTCTGTTGGGTGGATTTTTAACACAGTGAAGAGAAGAGCTGGAGCGATGGGTGCTTGAGGATCAAGAAGGGCACTATGTTCCCTGGAAGGGGATGGCTGTCTCCCTACGGTGCTGTGGGAAGTGGAAAGGTCAGGAATTCTGGGGTGGAGTCCTGTGCCTGTTTCCTCATGTGCACCCTTGATGGGGCAGGGGCAGGGGCAGGGGGAGAGCCTTTGGGGAACAGCTCTGAATTTGGCCAGCAGAGTGGAGAAGCCCAGCAGCACCCCTACCCCAGCAAGGACAGAGGAGCCAGGCCGCATGTCCGTCATCTGCAGAGGAGGGGAGCATGGACGGATGCCGGAGACAGCATAAGTCAAAGTTCATAGCACTAAGGTGGGACACAGGATGCTACGGACACCGGGACTTGTGAAAAGCTTTAAGGTGGGGGAGGGGGTGTCTGAGTCCTCTTCCCTCTGAGAGTGAAGAACCATGGCTTCCGGGAACCTCTGTAAGGACTGACAGAGTACTGCAGGCACTTTGTGCAGCTGCCTCTCTGTGGCCTTCACTGAAACAGGACTTGTGGGTTTGTCAAAGACCATGCATGCATTTGTGGTGTGCCCAGAAAATGCTTTCCTAGCCACTAAGCTAATGCAGCATAAGGGGTGATCTAAGAAGGACTGAAAGAGACTCTAGAATCTTCTCATACCAGGTGTGCTGTGATCCCAGCACTCAGGATGATCATGAGTTTGAAGCCTGAACTAAATGGAGAAATCTTGTCTCAAAAATTCAAAAATAAGTAAGTAAAAATAAAAATAATTACTAAAGCCCCCCTCCGCTCGGCCATGTTGGCCTTTCCTGGCCTGGGCTGAGTTCACTCTATTGTGGTGTCCAAATTTCCACAGTCTCTTGCACCTCTGCTTAGAAGACACAATGGCACAGCCCTCCTATCTAGAGGGGAAACTGAGGCTCAGATGTAGGAATGCCCCCAAGGTCTTGGACACACGGAGCGGTCTAGGATTTGATGGGACCTCTAGCACACATGCCTCTGCGCACCCCTTGTGCTGGGGCAGCAGGGTTCAGATTCTGAGGCTGTGAGCACATTGGGGAGTCTACAGCGGGTGCAGGGGCCAACCCAGGGGAGCTGGGACAAAGGGGGCTCCTGAGAGAACACAGACCAAGGTAGCTGGGGACAAGGCTGACCTTTAGAACATTGGGACACCGTCCTGCTGGGTCACCCTGCCCAAGGAGACACCAGCCGGGGACTTGAGGTCACAATGGAAGAAAACTGTCCCACCACCACTCTGGCTGGATCCTCTGCGATGTGACCTTAGCACATAGAAGCTAATGAGCAAGTGGCAGCTTCGAGAGCACTGGGCTCCTTGTGGCCCAGATTCTCCAATCCAGTGTCACGTGACTGAGTGGAACGTCATGAAAAATGGGGCAACAGTGAGATGTTTCCGAATACACAATGCCCACAATGGAAGTAAAAGCCTAAAGCGTGCTGAACTTGAGTGTTTCTGGAAGCACTCACTCACGTCATGTGCTATGACTTCCCTGAACCCTCGGTTCTAGTAACACACCGTGTGTCCTCTGCATGACGTCTATGCTATCACGTCAACCACATACAACCAACACAGTGCCAGCAACACCTGGGTTCACATGTGAGGCTCCTCTGCGTTCTGAACTGTGGGGTTTTTCTGGATGTGCAAAAAGTTTTGTTCTTATAGAAATGTGTTTTCAAACTTTTATAAAGACTTACTATTAGTTTTATGTAACTGTGCGGTTTGCTTGCTGGGGTTTACATGCATCACATATGTGTAGAAGCCCAGGGAGACCAGAAGATGGCATCGGACTCTCTGGAGCTGGAGTCACGGATGCTTGTGAGCTGACTGACGTGGGTGCTGGGTCCTGTGCAAGGGCAGCAAGTGCTCCTAGCCACCGAGGCATCTCTACAGCCCCCAGAACATAACAAGGAAAACACAGATGTTAATATTTTCCTACCATCATTCCTTGGCTCATAAATACATTAGGATATGTTTGGAGTCCAGCGTTAGAACATTGGTTCTTGACCTGTGTGCTGTGACCCCCTTGCGGTTGCAGTATCACATTACAATTCACAACAGTAGCAAAATTAGTTATGGAGTAACGATAAAGTAAGTTTATGGTTGGGGTCACCATAACACAAGGAACTGTATTAAAGGGTCGCAACATTTGGAAGGTTGAGAATCACTGGGTTACAATGTTTGATTCTAAAAACTGTTATTTGAATTGTTGACTTTGGACCAGAGAGGTAACAGATTTGCCACAAGCCTGCTGACCTGTGTTTGAGCCCTGGAACCCGCATCAAGGAGGAGGGAGAAAACCAACCCCACAAAGCTGTCCTCTGGCCTCCACATGAGTGCCGTAACATGTGAGCCCATCCGCATACCATGCACACACAATAGTAAATTAATAAAGTAAGATTTGAACTGCCAACTTCAGTTATACACACACACACACACACACACACACACACACACACACCATCTTTGACACGGGAGTGAAGATTTCCCAACACCTTCTGGAGTGGCCACACTTCTGCTACTTTGCACTATGTAGTTTTTTTTTTTTCTTTTTTTTTTTTTGGACCTGGGGACTGAACCCAGGGCCTTGCGCTCGCTAGGCAAGCGCTCTACCACTGAGCTAAATCTCCAACCCACTATGTAGTTATTAAAGTGACATTTCGCTCACCTCCGACATTTATAAAATCAGAATGGCCATCGGCTCTGAAAGCACTGAAGCGGCCGTGTCCTACAGTGTCAGGGGGCCAGCAAGAATTCGTCCTTTCTGTAGCAGACAAGCACACCCATTCCGTTGCCCTAAATTTCCGTTCATCTTTAATAAACGGTAAGGTTACATGTTTGTGAAGGAATTCTTTTAAAATAAAATTCTTTGTAATTTATTACCAATAAATGTTTTGACTAATATGTCTCTTTTATATGCTCAGGGTCACACACATTTCTCAAGCAAAAAAGGGTTCTCAAGAGGAAAAGGTTTAAACAATATCTTAATCTACATAAGCTGGCTTCATTCTGTGGTCTGGAATCACAAGCCCAGAGAGGTTCAGAATATGCCTGAAGCCACACAGCATTACAACTCAGGTCTCCCTTCCTCCCTTTATGGTCTAGCTTATTCCCAAGTGTGCTCCACTGGGTGCCCATCGGTGTCCTCAAAGGGCGCTGTTGGTAGAGAAACATTAGGGAAACATTTAGTGGTGCAGTTATCCCCCTGCTAGTCTCTCGGACGCCATCTTAATCCATTCTGTGAATTGTTGACCCCGAGACTTGGCAGACACAGTGTCTTGGTCCTCCGAACTCTTTATCTTGAACCACTGCCTCAGGGGAGAGTTGGTATGGTGACTCAGATATGCAGGAACCCAGAGCACCAGTTCTGCCACACTTAACAGGGAATTTCCATGTCCATGTTTGCAAAACAGCTGCAGTTCTTACATCCCAAGCAGGAAGAAAGAGAAAAAGGAGAGCAAACTGACAGGAACCCATACAAGTCCCAGCAGCATCTCATAAAGACTAGATTTCTGCTGGCCGCTCACTGGGCAGAAATATATCACATGACTAGTTGCAGCAGACCTTGGGAGATTGAGCTTTCAAAGGTATATCATCACGGGTGGAATTGGAGCTTTCTGAGTAAGGAAGTAAAGACTACTGTACAACGTAGACTTCCTTTCCTAACTCAGGGGGTCTGGAATCAGGCTTGGTAAGAGCACCAGCTGCTCTTCTAGACAACCAGGGATGCCATTCCCAGCACCCACGTGGTGACGCACAGCCATCTGCGATTCCAGTTCAATGGGATCTGTCGCCCTCTTCTGGCGTCTGAGGGCACTGCATGCATGCAGTGCGCAAACAAGCGAGCAAAACGCATATAGAAAATAAATAAATGAACCTTTAAAATATATATATACTGTTCTACCCACATCATCTTCCTTTTATTTCTCTACCCAGTCAAAGCCCCCACATTCTTCAGGGCCACAAAAGACCCCGACTCAGCCATGCTCCGGGTTCCTACAGTTACTCCTCCTGACTCCTCTGTAGTGAGGACTCCAGATAGCCAGCGCCTTTGCTGCGTCACCTGTTGCTAGGAAGGGAAAGGCATAACATTTACATATACATGCTGCCACCAGGACAAGACTCAGCCTCAAACCCAAATAAAGTGGACAAGAGCAGAATGCAGACAAAATGGTATAGAGCCCCTCACTTGGTGATTCCAATGTAGCCATTAAAACACAAAAGGGATTTTTAAATCAGTCCCTGGGAACTGTGGTGGAGGCAGGACTCAGGGCAGGACAGTCCAGTCTAAAAGGTCATTGACATGCTGGGCCTCCTGTCCCTTCCAGCAGCCTTACGCCTGACTTACTCCATTCAACTTCAAACTATGGTGGATGAGGCATGTCTCTCTTTTGTGAGGGAACAAGCCTCAGTCATGAAGCCCCACCCTCTTGATCTAACTTCTTTCTCACACCATGACACTAAAGGGACAGATTGCAACACACAAAAGGGAGGGCACCAAACACACACCGTTGCCATTCACTGTTTTCCACACCCCAGATCTGTGTTTCCATCGAGAAGGGAGAGACGTGTCATGCCTACTCCTCCCCTCAGCCCAACCCCAGGACCAGGGACAGACTGATCTAATTACGTGTGTCCTCCAGAGAGACAGGTAGGGGCCCTGAGGAGAACAGCAGCAAGGGCCATTCAACACAGATACCCCATGATGACATGGCTACCTCCCCCTGTCCTGTACCACTAGTCACGATCATTCCACCTTTCTGTCTTTTTGGTGCTGGGATGACCCCAGGGTCTTGTGCATGCCTAGCAGGGTCCCCACCACTGTCCCATGCCAGCTCAGCCAGCAATGTTACAGACAGAGGCTCAGTCGCTGCTGTTGGAGTGGCTGCTGTCCCCCTGCCACAAGACGCAACCAAACGTGCAGGCTAGGAAGACAGTTCACTCACGAAAGCACTTGACTCACAAGCAAGAGGGCCAGTGTTCACATCCCCACAACCCATGTAAGAGGCTGGCACAACAGCACATGTTTGTAGTCCCAGTGCCCAGAGACAGGAGGCAGGGACAAGCCGAGTCCCTGGAGACTGGCTGGCCAGCCGGTCTGGCCTAGTGGAGGAATATCAGGTCAGTGAGAGGCTCAAACAAAAGATAAATGGCACACAGAAAGGACACCTGAGGTGTACTCTCACCTCCACATGTGTACATGCTGGGCCACACGTGCTCCCATAAACATATACACACACATGCATGCATGGACACACACACACACACACACACACACACACACACACACACACACCAAGCCTGCATGCACACACTAAGCCTAAAGAATTGTGGCAGAGACCATATAGCCTTTGAAGCCTTTTTATCTGACCCTTTAGAGATGGAATTTGGCTGATGCCCTTTTTAGAGGTGGTGTCTTCCTAGGAGATAAGAAGGCAATGCCACTTACTGTAGGGTGCTGGGCGAGTGAATGTGTGAATGAATGAATGAATGAATGAATGAGTGCAGCTCCAGAAGAGAGGCTGTTTTGCTGCCAGTCTTGGGAGGTTGAGTGGCCGATGCCATGGGCCCATGCTCTCCCTCCCTGCACCCAGCCTGCTTCAGATCTTAACTGAGCACCAGGGAATGAGCTTGATTGGGAATAGCAGGTGCCAAGACGCCATGAACATTAGGGAATAGTCACTTGGCAGGCTCCAGAGCCGCCAAGCCCGAGAGTGTGGGCCTGGCCAGATGTTCAATCATTACGACCCGCTCTTCCTCAGAGACGTTTTAAGGCGACATTTGTTTGTTGAGGAAGCACAGCTGTTCCTGGGGAAATGGGTTTCCCTCCTTGGGGCAGAGGAGTGGGGGAGGGGCCCAGAAAAGAAGGGACCCGAGGGACCTCGAGGTGGGTGGCAACTAAAGCTGTCCAGTCAAGCTCAACTCAGAAGCATCCTGAGCATCCGAGGCTATGATGTGTTCCCGGTTCCTGCAGAGCCTGAGAGTGAGGCTCAGAAGGGACAGAGTGACTCAACCAGAACCGTGCAGCTTGGAAGTGGCAGGGCCCAGTCCCACGCTGGCCTCTGAGCTCCTGGACAGCTAGCTCATGCTCAATGATGTCCTCTTTCAACTCAGCCTGAGGTGGCATCCTTTGTCTGTCTGTCTGTCTTCGCACTTCCATCTTCTAGCCTGTGTGAGCTTCTGCCTCTCGGTCTCATTTTTAGCAATTCCTGTCACTGTCTCCTGCCCTTAACTTGGACTGTGAGCACTGTTGTGCCCTCCTCTGCCACTGTGGCATGACTGTACCAGCCTCTGTGTGTGAGCCTTTCTCTGACTTATTCCCTGTATCTCCTGTCCTTGAACCCTTTGTGCCCAATGCCCCTTGGTCCATCAGTAACATTTTAGTGTCTCAAGCTAGACCTGGGAGACTCTGAAGCTTTGGGACAATATGATTCCTTTCCTCTAACATATTCTCTCTGCCTCTCTGCCTCTCTCTCTTTCTGTGTCTCTGTCTCTGTCTCTGTGCCCACATGTATGTCAAAGGCCAACATCAGGAGTCATTCCTCAAGTACCATTCACTCTGTTTTTTGACATAGGGTTTCTTATTATTTTTAAAATACCATATGTGTATGGGTGGTGTTGCCTGTATGCATGTCTGTGCACCACATTAATACCTGGTATCCGTGGAGGTCAGAAAAGGGCATTGGGACCCCAGAATTGGAATCACAGATGTTTGAGAACCACCTGTGGGTGCTTGGAATCAAACCAGGGTGTGTGAAAGAGCAGCCAGTGCTCTTAGCCACTGAGCTACCTCTCTAGTCCCAGGGTCTCTCCTTTTTACCTGAATTCAACAATGCTGAATTTAGGTTGGCTGGACAGCTGGCCTCAGATTCCACCGGTCCCATCTGGCCACCACACTGAGTTGTTTACAGGGCTCTGGTATTCACACTCAAATTCTGCAACAAAATGTTGCAGCCTCGCTGACCAGTCTCAGGCTCTCAGGATCCTGGTTCTGCAGGTCTTCAACTGAACTGTATGTGTAAAGGTCCTTTCTGTCAGGTCTGGCAAGTCATGGGTTCTTGGCATAGACCTATCTCTTGGGCTGTAGACCCTGGACCCCAGGAAAGTCACAGTCTCTCTCCTGGTAACCATTGTGAGACTCCGGGCTCTGAGCCTCTATCTATCCTGAATAGTTTTAGAAAAAGAAGATGGGGTTTCTAAGTATCTTTATCCCTTGAGAAGCAGGTCGGCTGTTCTCAGTTATTCCATAGGAAAATGGGGCCATTTTAGGGAAGAGGTTTAAACAAGAAGGGCCTGGTGAGTTGTCACACACACACACACACACATGGGGGGGTGGGGGGGGGAGAAAGAGAGGGGAAAAGGGGAGGAGAGGGAGAGAGGGAGGGAGAGGGGGAGGGAGGGAAGGAGAGAGGGAGAGAGGGACGGAGAGGGGGAGGGAGGGAAGGAGAGAGGGAGAGAGGGAGGGAGAGGGGGAGGGAGGGAAGAAGAGAGGGAGAAAGGGAGGGGGAGACAGACAGACAGACAGACAGACAGACAGACAGACTCAGAGCCTGGAAGTGTCCCAGGACCTCAGAGGGCATCAAAACGTCTTAAGAAGCCCATGTGACCCACAGAGAATACCTACTCCTGAGGTGCCTCAGCCTGAGATGATCAGAACTGAGGAAAAGGGTTATGTGAGAAAACCAGTCATGTGATCAGAGGGTCTGTGCTCAGATCCAACACTGCAGCCTACCCTTTTAGGGACCGGAAGCTAGAAGCTGAGTTCAGTCACGTGGCCGACATGTCAGGCATGTTCCTGTGACAGGCACAGTGAGGACTCCACACATCACAGCTCAGGTGACCTGCCTGGCTGGCCAGCGTCTGAGTCTGTCACACTTCATTGCTGATAAAGTAATGTGTCCCCAGGGAAAAGGGGACACTGTGCTTGGAACCTTCCAGACCTCCTTGCATGTGTCTCTCCTTTCAAAAAGCCAGCTCTGAGAACTTTTTGCTACCATGGAATTGTAGCAATCAAAAAGATAAAACAGTGTTATTTTGCTTATATAATGTCCCAGGAATACTTAAAGTCACAGGGACAGGAGGAAGGACAAGGGGAAAGGGGAGATGAAGGTGTTCTGGGACACAGACATGGGCTTTGAAAACTGAAGGAAGACCTGGATGTTGGTGGCGCCACAATGTTAACCTAACACGCTTTTCGGCCTTCAAATGGTTACAATGTAAATTCCACACCGTGAATTTGACTACTGCTTCTTAGAAAGCTGTTATCATTAGAACCCTGTTTCCTCGGGCGGGAAAGATGGCTCAATTGTTATGGGCTCTCCTGCTCCTTCAGAGGACCCCAGTTCAGTTGCTAGGATCCTAGGAATGACTCACAACTGACTGTAGCTCCAGTTCCATGGGGATCTGATGTCCTCTTCTGACCTCCCCAGGACACCTCCATGCACGGGCATGCACACATAAGTACACGAGTATACACAAAAATAAATGATAAAATAAACCTTTAATTAATATTGTTTCCTGTGATATACAAATCTCCCTAGGAAACATCTAGGACCGAGGTGGCCTTAGTAGCTTGCAGGCTTGTGGCCAGCTAATTGGACTGATCAAAAGTTGCTCGCAGTGCCTGCCTGGAGTCTTTACTGAGAGTGGCTCAGCTCCAAGCAGAAGGGCAAGAGGGACAGAGACGAGAGATGTTTGTGAAACTAGGTTGCCTTGGGAATCCTGACACCCTGAGTATCTGTGATTTCCCCTCAAACCCCCCTAGTAATGTATGTCAGAGTCTGTTCCTGAGTACTCGGCTCCCTCCTGTGGCTGTCTTGTCCAGGTATGTGTGAGTATGTATGTGTGAGCAAGGACAAGTAAGAATGTGAGCGCGTATGTGTGGGGGGTACACAAGTACATGTAAGTGTGTGAATGGCTTTAGAGAATATGAGTGTGTAAGTCTGAATGTGGATGTGTTAGGGTGCATGAGTGTATACAAGTGTGGTGTGTATGTGTGTGTGTGTGTGTGGCTGTGTGTGGGGTACATGAGTTCACATGTATGTGAACATGTGTTAGGGCGCATGAGTGTGCATGGGGGGAGGTGAATGTGTGTGGAGAATGTTTATGAATGAACACGCACATAGATGTCTGACTGAGTGGGGATATAGACTGTGTGGGTGCATGGAAGAATATAGGTGTGTGTGTAGGGGGTTGTTAGTAGAGGATGGTGTGTAAATGTAGAGTGAGATTGTGGCTGTGGTATATGTGCAAATGTCACTGTGGTGGAGTGAGTGAGTTTATGAGCATCTTTATGTGAGTGTATGTATGAGAATGTTTAGAGTGTGTAATTGTGTGTGAGTGTGTAGATGTAAGCATGAGTACACATGTGCAAGTGTGTGTGTGTGTGTGTGTGTGTGTGTGTGTGTGTGTGTGTGTGTGTTTCCTCCCAATCAGTAGCCATAGGGTGTCTGGGCAGGAACCAGACATCCAGTCCTCTGTTGTACCCACCCGAGGCTTTTTCTAAGTGATACACTCAACAGCTTTGGGTCTCTCGCCCAGAACACTGAGCTCTGAGAGGCTTCCCAGCCATTTCCATCTTCCTACTTCGCCTCTGTGTTGGAGCTGGATTACTCTTTGGAGGCCTTGTGAGCCCAGAAGGATAGCCCAACTACTAATCAAGCAGAAACCACCATGGCTGTATTCAGTACCACAGTGCCACCCTCAGCCCAAGGCATCAGGGACCCTCCTGGAGGATGGCCTGGCTGCCAAAGGGACAGCACTGTTTAATTAGAACAACTTGGATTGGAAACATTCATTCACGTATGGGGAAAATGGCGACAGACTTTTTAGGACACGCCATAAGTTTTACAGTTATTGGATTTTTCAACTTGTTTACAAAAGCAATATTGTGAAATGGCCAACAGCCAGGCCCAGTCGCTCTTCTTCCTGCTCCTTCTGATGACAGGAGGGTGTATTATCCCCCAGCCAGCTAGAGGGAGGGGCAGGCGCCCACATGCCATCTTGCTGTCTGTTTAATTATCCATTCAGCCAGGCTGGCACTGAAGCTCTTTCGGAGCCGCTCACAGCCAGCTCTGTTCTGGAATGTAGCACAGCGCTCCCTCCCCATGCCTCGGACCCCCTGCAGCAGCCTCACCCCAAGAACATGCCAACTCCCAGAGCCAGTGTGACCTTGAATCTGACTAGAAACATCTGTGCCACAAGTTTCTCCTTAGTCAAAAAGGCAGATCTCTCTCTCTCTCTCTCTCTCTCTCTCTCTCTCTCTCTCTGTCTGTCTCATTCTCTCTTTCTCTCTCTCTCGTTCTCTCTCTCTGTCTGTGTCTCTCTGTCTCTGTCTCTGTCTCTCTCTTTCTCTCTCTCTCTGTTATATGAGGCACTAGGAGTCCCCGGAGGAGGCTTTAAAAAATAAGCCTTTCGGGGTTGGGGATTTAGCTCAGTGGTAGAGCGCTTGCCTAGCAAGCGCAAGGCCCTGGGTTCGGTCCCCAGCTCCGGAAAAAAAAAAATAAGCCTTTCTATGCCTGACCCTTCCAAGCCAAGGTTGGGGGATCCTTAAACTTTTAATTTGTACATTATTTATTGAGGGCTATATGATGACACACATGTGGGAGATAAGAACATAACTTGTGGGAATTGGTTCTTCCAGGTCTCAGGGGTGACGCTCAGATTATTAGGCTTGGTGGCAAGCATCCTAACCCTCTGGGCCATCTTGCCAGCACCAGCCTGACTCTTTGAAAGCTCTTAAGTGATTCTGCTACCTTGCAGCTGGGTCTGACATCCATTGGATTTGGTGTCTCTGGCAGGCTTCACCCTGAGACTCCATGGAATGCTGCCCCATAGAGGGTGGGGACCAGAGCTGCCCCATAGAGGGTGGGGGTGGGGACCATGTCTGCACTCTGTTCTCACTCTAGATCTGATCATCTGGCAAAGCCTCAATAAGTGCAAAGTCACCTGGAGAAACACCCACGTGGGCGGGCTCCAGAACCACACCTGTAAATTGCTGAAAAAAATGTATAAAAGGCAAGGTGCTAAAACAACCTTCCCATGGTGCACCTGCACTGGCCTAGCTGTGGAAAAACATCTTCAGCTGAAGAGGGACTGGCAGCTGCTGTGGCTGAAGGATGCAGAGAAAAAAAAAAACAAGGGCAGAGAGTTCAAGGGGGAGGCCTGGCCACCAACAGCCCAGGGTTGTCCCCAGAGGACCATAGGAGAAGGACCAGGAGCTCCTGCATTCAAATTCCCTCCACGGTTGAATCAGCAGGCATAATCACACTAAGGCTGGCAGCCACTTTTCCAGCACTATGGCAAATACTTGAGATTTGAAATAAAGTTGAAGGGGTTGGGGATTTGGCTCAGTGGTAGAGTGCTTGCCTAGGAAGCACAAGGCCCTGGGTTCGGTCCCCAGCCCCGAAAAAAAAAAGAAAAAAAAAAAGAAATAAAGTTGAAGAGAAGAAAGGTCTGTTTTGGCTCATGGTTTCAGTTTCAATGATTTCGGGCTGGGGTTTCTTAGCCTTGTGGATGTCTGAGTCTGTATCAAGTAGCTCACCACAGCAGGAACACATAGAAGAAAAAAATGGCTTCCTGGCAGACAGGAAGCAAGAGAGACAGGAAGCGCCTGGGGTCCTGCCATTCCCTTTAGGTGCTTGCATTCCTAGTAACCTAACTTTCTCTTACCAGGTCCACTTCCTTTTTTTTTTTTTTAAAGATTTATTTATTTTATGTATATGAGAACACTATAGCTATCCTCAGACACACCAGAAGAGGTCATCGGATCCCATTACAGATGGTTGTGAGCCACCATGTGGGTGCTGGGAATTGAACTCAGGACCTGTGGAAGAGCAGTCAGTGCTCTTAACCACTGAGCCATCTCTCCAGCCCGAGGCCCACTTCTTAAAGGATCCGCAGTCTGTAACCAAGCCTCTAAAACTCAAGATCCAAAGAATGGCAAAGGTTTAGCCTCTCTGTGACACTTGAGTCTGTCATACCTTGTGCATCTGTGTCTGTAGGTTGTAGAGAAGGATGGGAGTTGCCAAAAATGTCATCGCAGGTCTGGAGAGATGGCTTAACAGTTACAGGCACTTGCAGAGGACCCAGGTTACACTGCCAGCAACCACGTGGCAGCTCCCCTGTCTGTACTCGGTTCCATGGGATCTGATGCCCTCTTCTGGCCTCCATAGGCACTGCAGGCACACGGTGCACATACAGACAAGTAGATTCGCACACATACAGGTAAACATAAATAAATCTGAATGAGGAAGAAGAGGAAGAGGAGGGAAGAAGAGGAGGAGATCACATCAACTGAGGGGTATGACAGCACAGGGCTGAATGGCTTGAAAGATGCCACAGGACTGCTCAGCAGGGGGCCCAGGCCTGGCTCTCAGTCTTCTAAGTTTACAGTGCATAGCCCTGTGGGCCTCTATGTGCATGTGCATGGGGCTTGCCCCTTTCTTAGAGTGCTTCTGTATCCAGGGCTCTACCAAGTCCCTGAAGCAAGGAGCGTAAGTTTCGGGTTCTCAGTAGATGTTAGAAATTAGAGCGTCTGAGAACTTAAAGTGGCCACACTCCTGGGACTCTTGTCAGTCAGACCTGAAGCTGGGCTCTGGGTGAGAGGCAGAAAAACAATATAAGGCTTGAAACAAGACTGTAGCCCTTATGAACTATGGCTGTGAGGTAGATTTTACATCCTATCATCTATACTAAGACATCATTTTAAGAAGATTTTCTTATATTTATTTTATGTGCGTGAGTGCTTGCCTACAGGTTTGTAAGTGCATCTTATGCATTCAGTGTCCAGGGACACCAGAAGAGGCCTTCAAATCCCTGGAACTAGAATTACAGATGGTTGTGAGCCACCGTGTGAGTGCTGGGAATTGAACCTGCAATAGCAAAAAGCAAAAAATGCTCTTAACCACTGAGCCATCGCTCATGCTCCAAGGAGTCACTCTTAAAAGATAAAACAATCTATTTTAATACAAATACACAGATTGTCTTCATTTCTTTTCTACTGCTGTTAAAGGGACACCATATCCAAGGCAATGTATAGAAGGTAGGGTTTCAGGCTGAACTTTGAGTTTCAGAGGGTGAGTCTATGACCATCATGGCGGGGAACATGGCAGCTGTCAGGCAGGCATGAACTGGAGAAGTAGCTGAGAGCTTATATCTTATACACATGGGTGGGGGGAGAGGGAGAGAGAGAGAGAGGAGTAATAGAGAATGTCATGGGCTTTGAAACCTCAAAGCCCACCCCTGTGACACACCTCCTCCAACAAGGCCACACCTCCTAAGCCTTTCCTAACAGTTCCATAAACTGCAGACCAACCATTCAAAAATACCAGTCTGCAGGGGCCACTCTCATTCAAACCACCACACAGATATGCAGGTAGCAAAAATATTTCATTGAACTCACTCTGGAAAACTAGTAAGATGTTAAAACTGTTCAAATGAGAATTCCAGGAACATGTTAACATAGGGAACTGGAAATGGATCAGCTTAGACTAGCTGCGTGAGCAGTGTCCTGGGGCAAAAGTCAATTGCACTCCAACAGGCCATATTGATTTCCAGCTCTGCATCCCAAAGTCATCTGCATATGTTATAAAACAGCCCAGAGATAATACAAGGCACAGACAGCCAGAAAGGTGTTCTCCAGATCTATCCATCTGTCCCTCTTCGCTCATTCCAGAGACCGTCCCCTTTCCCCCATTATCATAAAACAGGACTCACCCATGAGGGCCAAGAGGTGGTGTTTGTTACCTGGCATGAAAAAAGGCATTAACTGACATTCCCATCCTTTCTGAAGTATGGGGGTGGGGGGTGGGGGGTGGGGGCGGCATCTGAGACATAAAGACACAGTTATTCACTGCAGATAGAGAGAGTGCTGACAGAGAAGGACTACGTCACAGCTTGGTAAGCCAGAACATGTACTGGGGATAATACAAAACATGGCTGCTTCAGGGGCTGCTGCATTACCCATAAACCTCCTGGGCAGCTTGAGTCTCTGCCCAGGCAATTGTGTGGCTCTTAGACAACTTCCTGGAGGGGCGGGCCCTCATGAATGTCTTCCCTTCTTGTGAACACCCTGCTCTACTAAAGAACAAACAGGCACATCTCCTAAGGGTCTCCTGCAGGCGATCACAGCTCTGACACAAGATTGGTAAAAGCCACGACCTTCTTAGAGGAAGGGGCTACCCAGCACCTTCCAGACAGAGCTCAGGGCCCTGCCACTCTGGTAGCGAAATGGTGGAGCTTTCTTGTCCCTCAGGTCTGAACAGAGGGAAATGATTGGGCCTCCATGTCACCCAAACTCAGGACCTGGTCTTGGCTCTGTCAGAACCAGGGCAAGTTGTTTCTCTGCCCTGAGCCTCAGTTTACCAGCAGAGAGAGAGAAAATAAAACACGTGACCTAAAAAATTATCTTTCTCTCAGTAGCTCTTAGCCTTGAAGTGGCTTGCACTGCACAGCCTTACTGCAGGGGTTCTAAGTCCAGTTTAGCACATGAACAAGAACTTGGGAAAGAAAGATGTTCAAATCCCAGATCTGCATCTTACCATCCGTGTGACCTTGGGTACATTGTTCAACATATCTGACATACAGTGCTTATCTATCCACTAAGATAACGCAAAGGCCACCCTGAGGATGAAGGTACCTAGCATTTACCATGTGACTAACACATAGGTGGCACATGGTGAGTGTCTGCTTCCTGTTCCCCACTTTTCCTCTTCTCCACAGGTCCCCATTGGCTCGCTCAGTCACACCTCCTGCCCCATGACTGCTGTCAGCCCCCTCTGACCAGCTCTGAGGGTTACATGGTGCTCAGCTGTGTGCTGAGCCTTGTGTGTGGCACTGCTAGGCCAGCTGCTGATCCTGGGGTCCATTCTGTGGCGCTGCTAGACCAGACTGGGGAGGTTCTTCAAGACAGAGGATCGGAAGGTCTCAGCAAGTGCAAAGGACACAAGACAAAGTGACAGAGGCTGCGAAGCAGAGCAGTGTTCTGGGGAAATTTTTCATTGCACCATTCAGTGTAGGCCTGAGAAAATCCTAGAAGAAGGGTCCAGGAAAGGTTTAGAGTCATGAGTGAAGGAGCCCAGACCTCACTAGCCAAGGTTGGCTGCCAGGGGTAGAGGCTGCAGGACTTTTGTCCCCTTGCTGGTGAGTGAGTTGATCACATAGGAAGAACATCTTTCCAGCTCAGCATCTCCCTGTACCCAGAGGAGCCTCCCTCTGCCCACATCAGTGCTGTGTAAATGGGTCACACCCATTGTCACACCTCTTGAGTCCCACTATCACCCTGACCCTGCAGGTCAGGGCTCACACAGCACCAGGAGAGGTCAGTCATGCTAGCCAGGTGTCAGGAATGTTCCATAGTCAAGATAAAGGACAGAATGAGAGGCAGTGACAGCAGAAAGCACACAGCCCATTTGAGGGATAAGAGAAACATCTGGAGCTACTGATAGTCTGAGAAGAAGCAAGGCAGTGGAAAGCAGACTTCTGAGAAAGGGCACTGTGTGCTTGGTGAAGGCATCCAGCTATACGAGTGAGGACAAGACCAGCAGGGGCCAGAGGTAGTAATATGTCTGGTTATGTTGCTGTAACAATATACTTCCAGACTTAGGTGATCTATAAAAAATAGAGGTACATTGTATATAGAGTTCTGGAAGCTAAGAAGTCTAGAAAAAATGGCTCTGACATCTGGTGAGAGCCAATTGCTACATCATAACCTGGCAGAGGCTATCCCACTTCATAACTAAGTCAGAGAGTGTATAACATGGTAGAGGCTATCCCACTGTGTAATTAAGCTAGAGAGTATGTTACACACAGCTTTGTGTGTAACAAAGCTGTCCCACAGTGGCTCAAGGATCCCCTAACAGAGTGACCCTGACACAAAGACATCCAATGATCCAGTAATCCACTAATGGAGTAGCCATTCTCACTTTCTCTGAGCTGTCTGTCTTGCTGTTTCCTCTTCTCCTCTTTTTATAAATTATGTATAACTGCCCCCCTGTGTGCTTGTGTATGTGTGCATTTGTGTGTGGGTGCACATGTGTGTGTGTGTGTGTGTGTGTGTGTGTGTGTGTGTGTGTGTGTGTGTACGAAGTATCCTCAGAGGCTAGAATCATTGGACTCCCTGGAGTTAGCACTTTGTCCACCAGTGCTTCTGAGCCACTTAACACAGATGCTGGGAACAGAACCCTGGTCCTCTGCAAGAAGAGTAAATGTTCTTTCTTAAACCCAAGCCATCTCGTCAGCTCTTTGCATGTCTCCTTGCTACTGAAACAATCTTTTTTGCACAGCACTGCCACTACAGGATGTCCTGCAAAACCTGCCGATCTCTCCTCGAAGGTCTAGGTATGCCTTGTTATCCGTTCCCTTGGCAACAGCCTCGCCCTGGCTCTGTGGTTCCGTGAATTAGACATAGAACTCAGATCCACAGCACTGTCTTTTGGAAGTTTCTCGGGAAATTTGTCCTCTCCCATTTCTGACTGCGGGCCACACTGCCTCACAGGCAGCCTTCCTTGCCTCCTCAGCTCTGGTGCACCCAGGGGAGACCTTGGCTTGTGGCAGCCTCACTTCAGCCTGCTTCCACCTCACCATCTTCCTCACACATTCTCAGTATCCCTGTCTTTCCTGTCTCTAAGGGCACTGTCCCTGGATCCCGGGCCCACACTCTGCTTATACCTCACTCCTTAGTTATGCCCGCTACAATCCCACTTCCAAGTGGGGTGCTCAATCTTGCTTGTCAGAGGCACATCCCTGCGCACGTCTGTGAAGAATCACCTACATTAGGTTAAACTGAGGTGAAAAGAAGAGTCACCCTAAATGTGGGCAGAACCCTCCCGTGGGCTGCAGGCCTGGACGGAGTGAAAGGAAGCGCTAGAATGTGTCTTCTTGCTTCCTGACGGCAGACAGGATGTCCAGCAGCACCACCTCCCATGCCCTCTGGTTTTTCTATCACAGTGGACTATGTCTTTTTAAACTATGAGCTAAGGTAAACCTTTCCTCCCTTAAGTTGCTTCTTGTTGGGTTATTTTTATCGTGGCCTTTTTTTTTTAAGTTAACTAAATCATCAATGTGATCTCATTCAGAGGACCTTGGGTTTGGGCACCATGCCACCCACTACAAGTGGCAAACTGGATAACAGGACCAGGGCCCAGGAAACTCTTGACATTGAATAAAGTACTCAAGACAGGTCGATGGATGTCCCACTCATATATCAGGAGCCTCCACAGCCAGCTGTCACCTCTGCAGCCACCCAACACTGCAGGCCTCAGGCTGCTGGGCTCCTAGAGGTCCGTGCTCACTGTCACACCCTACGACTACTATCTGTATGCCAGCCCGTGTCTCCCTGCCGAGTTGCTGGCAAGAGCCCTTTGCTGAAATGTACAATGTAAATAAAGCCATTTCAATCTGAGGGCTGGTGGCAGAAGGGATGAGCAGGAGAAGAATTGAACGAATAAAGGCAAAGAACAATACACAAAACCCAGGACATTCATCCGGACCATCAATAAATAACCCAGGCCACAAAAATAATGCATGAGACAGCTTGTGTAATGGTAGCGTGTGAAAGACTGGGGAACTTTCTAGAATTAATTTTCTTCATTTTGGTTTATTAAAATTGCGCTCATCTATCTCCCCTGTTAAATATTTTATTTTTTCCGTATTAATGGCTGCAATTTCAGCCTGTGCCTGTTTCTGTCATTAACACTGTACAAACTTAATATCATTAGTAGTTTTTCCCTTAATTATGTGACTAGAAAAGAAAAACATCAAAGTTTCCGTGAAATTGGAATAGTATATCTAAATTGTCTCATGTTTATTTTAACATTAACAGTAAATGAAGCTAATGGGCTTTTATATTATTAAAAGCACTCATTTGTGTCTTGCCTGTTCCAATACATAACAAAGCTTTAAAAGATGTTAAATAATTAGTTATTTAATAGGGACGGGTAGAATAGATCAGAACGAAGGGAAAGTTGAGGGCAGCTAATGCAAGCTGTCTGTCGAAGTGTCTGTCCCTTTCATAGCTGGCGGGCGGGATTCCCTCTCCCGGTGCCTGCTGGCCTGCTGCTACAATGATAGCTCTAATTTATATGACCCTGCAGTGTTAAAGGAACACAATCTATTGCTGAGCCCCGCGGAGGACACACGTGTGGATGGGGTGGGGGAGGGGGCAATAACATCTGCAGTTATTTCTGAGCAATATCCATTCATAATTCAATACCTGTGTATAGAGTGTGGCTGGGGTTGCTGCTCAGGCCCTGCTGGGCTGGGGCTCCAAAGGCCCTAGGCAGGAGGGGAGGCCGGTGCCCTGCTGTGCTGGCCCCGCCTCCCACTGCCTCCCACCTCCCTGCCTCCTTGCAGGGGTCTCTTCACTTCGGAGGCTGCCTTGAGTAGAGGCATTTGTCTTAGGAGCCCAGAGATACCTGGGACGACTCTGGCAGGCAAATCCATTGTCACGCTGATCTTCAGAGCCTAGTAATGGGGACTGGGGATGTTGTTCATTTGGCAGAGTGTTTGCCTAGCATGCATAGAGCCTCGGGTCCCATTCCCAGCACTATATTAACAAGGGTTGGTGAGGGTACCCCTGTAATTTCAGCTTTCAGAAGGTGGAGGCAGAAGGATCAGAATTTCAAAGTTATCTGTGGCTGCATAGGGAGTTTGAGGGCACCCTGGGGAACATGAGGTCTGCAGTGTCTCTGGACACTGAAGGCCCTGCCTACACAGCTCCAGATCCTGCTCTTCTCACTGAGAGTTAACCCAAGTTTCTTCTCTGCACCAAACACAAGCCACCATGCCCAGACCCCACCTTCCCTCCTGCTCTCACCCTCCCTCAAACCCCTTTGTTCTCTCCTTCCCAACCCCAGTCCTTCCTGCAAGTCTAACGTGTCCTCTGCTGAACTCCTAGAGCAGCTTCTCCATCTTGCACCAAAGTCATGGAGAGGACTTAGCACAGCACCCTAAAGGCATTGATTCCCAGACCTTTGATGACCAAAGAACAGACAGTTCTGACAAGTTACCATGCCACTCTGGGGACATGCTTTGAGAAACTCTCAGCACAACCAGTGGCTTCATGTCTTTAATGACACCATGCCTGTCTAGAGGCACATGCCCAAACTTGTCTCCTCAAACAGATGGCAATCCCTTGAAGTTTACAGCTCCATGGTCTTCAAAATGCCACCAGCTCAGGGATGGGTATAGAAGCTGTGAGTTTGCAGGGACCTGAATGGCTGGTACTGCAATGTTTGTGTACCATGTACATGCAGTGCTCTCAGAGGCCAGAAGAGAGTGATGGATCCCCTAGAGGAATTACAGATGGTTGTGAGCCACTATTCAGGTCCTGGGAATTGAACCCGGGTTCTCCTCAAAAACAAGTGCTCTGTCTTAGTCACTGTACTGATTAGTTTTATGTCAATTTGACACAAGCTAGAGTCATCAAAGAGGAATTGAGGAAATGCCTCTATAAGATCCAGCTGTAAAGCATTTTTTTTTTCAGAGCTGAGGACCAAACCCAGGACCTTGAGCTTGCTAGGCAAGCGCTCTACCACTGAGCTAAATCCCCAACCCCTGTAAAGCATTTTCTTAATTAGTGACCAACAGAGAAGAGCCCAGGCCATTGTGGGTTGTTGCATCCCTGGACTGGTGGTCTTGATCTATAAAAAAGCAGAGCAAGCCATGGAGAGCAGTCCAGTAAGCAGCATCCCTCCATGGCTTCTGCATCAGCTTCTGTTTCCAGGTTCATACCCTGCATGAGTTCCTGCCCTCTTGCTTCTGATGATGAATTATATGGTGGTTTGGGTGAAAATGGCTTCCTTAGGCTCATAAAAAGTGTCACTATTTGAAAGCACTGGGGGGCATGGCCTTGTTGGAGAAAGTGTGTCACTGGGGATGAGCTTTAAGGTTTCAAGCCAGTCTCAGTGTCTATCTCTTCCTGCTGCCTGAGGATCTGGATGTAGGACTCTCAGCACCATGTCTGCCTGTGTGCCTCCATACTTCCCGCCATGATGTCAATAGACTGAACCTCTGAACTGTAAGCCAGCCCCTATTAAATGCTTTTTTTTTAAATTAAGAGTTGCTGTGGTAATTGTGTCTCTTTACAGCAATAGAAACTCTAAGTCAAACTGTTACATGAAACTATGAGGGAAACAAATCCCTTCTTCTCTGACTGCTTTTGGTCTTCATAGCAATGGAAACCCTAACTGAAACAGTTACTGTTCTATGTTGTAAAGAAACACCATGACCAAGGCAACACTTACCTTACACAAGAAAGCATTTCTGTTCTTCCAAGGACTGAAGATCAAGAAGGCTACTTTTGTTGTGGTATTGATGACTGCAAATACACAATTGAAAGGGAGGGTCATAGAAGGCTTCTGTGACAACTCCCAATCCCCATCCTCCTCCCCTCTAAAATAACAACAAAAAGTAACAGCCTAGATAGGAAGCCATCAAAGAGAAGTCTTAAAAAGTGTCATGGGATTCTGATGGCTCTCTGTAATTGATGGTGTCTAGAGGAGGTGTGGGGCCAGAAGGACTCAGTCTATTTAAGGGTCAGGATACTGAAAGTTTGATCATGCTCCAGTAAAGATATAAATACCACAAAATGGACTTGGGTTTTTTTTTTCTTTCTTCTTATTTTTATTTTTTTACTTCTTAGGGTGGGGTCACAAGAGGGGATGCTTGGAAGGAGTGGGAGAGATTGTAATTGGGGTATATATATTTCCAGAGAATCAATAAAAATGTTATGTGAAAAATTGTTCTAAAAAGAAGGGAAGCATTTAACTGGGGGCTAGCTTACAATTTCAGAACGTTAATCTATTATCACCGTGGGGAACATGGTGGCATTCATGACCTTGGAACAGAGAGCTTTACATACCAATCTACTGGCAAAGACAGAGAGAGAGACACTAGGCCTGGAGTGGGATTTTGAAGCCTCCAAGACAACTCTCAGTGACACACTTCCTCCAACAAGGCCATAACTCCTGATCATTCCAAACAGTTATCAACTGAGGACCAAGCACGTAAATATACGAGCCCATGAGGGCCATTCTCATTCAAACCAACATACTCCACTCTCTGGCTCCCATAAGTTTGTATCCATATCATAATACAAAATGCATCCAAAATGCATTCTGTCCAACTTCAAATTTTCCCACAGTCTATCACAGCATCAGCACTGTGTAAAAGTCCAAAATTCAAACTCTCTTCTGAGACTCAAGGCAATCTCTAACTGTAGCCTCCTGTAAAATCAAAATCAAAGGGCAGATCACATAGCTCTGGCATTCAGTGGCATAGAAGATTCGTTACTGTTCCAAAATGGAGGAAAAGGAGCATAGTGAGGAAATTCTGGACTGAAGCAAGACTGAAAAGTAGCTGGGCAAACTCCAAATTCCCCATCTCTGTGTCTAATGTCTACAAGTTCTTCAGAACTCGAACTCCTTCCTCCTCTGTTGACTGAGACACCGTTCTCTTTCGTAAGCTGGTTCCACACCCGACTTGGCAGGTACCCCACGGCTCTGGCATCTCCAACATCTTGGTGTCTCCACACAATCCATGCTTCACCTTCACAACTTCACACAATGGCCTCTCCTTTATGCAGAGCTCCCCTTCCATCTTCCTGGCCTCAGCAATTCTCCTTAGCTGTGGAAGGAGACTCCACAACCCTTTCTTGTATTCTTGACCCCAAAGTCAGAACCATGCGGCCAAACCCACCCAGTTCTGCTTGCTGGGATTAGAACTTGGCCTCATCCAGGATTACATTTGCAAAAGCTTCCAGTTGTTGGTGGTTGACTCTGGTACTTCAAGCTTTCCTTGAATTCCTTTTCACAAGTTGGAAGTTGATCTTGATGAGGTCTTGCCCTGAGGTCAACACTCGATTTATTCCATGTAGCATCAGGCTTTTCTTTAAACCGTTTATCTCCTTGAGTACTGGCGGTAGCTCCTTTACACTTCCTGCTGCTTCTTTTCTTCTCAAACTGTACATTTTGCATTTTTCCTTGCTCAGCCTGCTCCTTTAGATCTACATAGGATCCATCACTAATAGCCATACAACATAGT
This sequence comes from Rattus norvegicus, assembly GCF_021556685.1. Lineage (NCBI taxonomy): Eukaryota > Metazoa > Chordata > Mammalia > Rodentia > Muridae > Rattus > Rattus norvegicus. Next base: position 72,072,323 of record NC_141541.1, read on the forward strand.
CAATACTAGGCTGTCTTGAAACCTCCTCCACCAATGCCATTAATCCAAAACTTTTCAATTTAGCCTCATGCAGATTTTTATTTATTTTTTTTTCGGAGCTGAGGACCAAACCCAGGGCCTTGCACTTGCTAGGCAAGCACTCTACCACTGAGGTAAATCCCCAACCCCATGCAGATTTTTATAACAAGGGCAAAAGGTAGCCATATTCTTTGCCAAAATATCACTAGAATGTTCCCCAGGCCACTTACTAACATTCTTCCCTCTGGAACTTATTGTGCTGTACCCCACAGTTCAAATTACCCTTAGCACCATTGTGTTATGTGTTACTCCACCTGCTGAGAACAACCACTACCACAGTTTTGGGGCCAAATTTGAAGCAACTTTTATTAAAATACTGGCCAGGACAATGGACATTGGCCAGGTCGATATCCAGGACTCTCAAAGTATGGCACTGAATTACATTAATTAGTGTCTTATAAAGGCAAAACTCACAAGGCTACATACTTCCTGCCTTCATCCAATCAGGGAAAAGCATACATCCTGATGAACTTCCTGCCCACATATCTCTTGACTACATGTAATCAAAGAAATCATGTGCAGTTGGGGTAACCATGCTTGCTTACAGAAGTAAAAAAAATGTAGCTTGTTGTCTTGCATGAACATCAGTTCCCAGCATTCCAGGAAGTTACTTGTCCTTGAGCAAATGGGGCCTACAGGTTACAACACAACTTAAGCTGTCATATGTGCTCCTACTAGGATGACCCAGAAAGCCCCACTGAAAGTGCTCAACTATTTTCTAGTCCAAAGTCTGAAGCCCACATTCTTCTAACAAGTGACATGGTCAGGCCTATCACAGCAATACCCCACTCCTGGTATCAACTTCTGTCTTAGTCACTACTCTATTGCTATGAAGAGACACCATGACCAAGACAACACTCATAAGAGAGAGCATTGAATTAGGGGCTTGCTCACCAGGACCATGGAGGCATGCAGGCAGGCATGGCTCTGAAGAGGAGAGCTTTACTTCCTGACTCACTGGCAGGAGAGACAGACAGACAGACAGACAGACAGACAGACAGACAGACAGAGACAGAGAGGGGTTGGGGATTTAGCTCAGTGGTAGAGCGCTTGCCTAGCAAGCGCAAGGCCCTGGGTTCGGTCCCCAGCTCTGAAAAAAAAAGAAAAAAAAAGAAAAAAAGAGAGAGACAGAGAGAGAGAGACAGAGACAGAGACAGAAAGAGACAGAGAGGGGGGGGGAGAGAGAACCTGGTGTGGGCTTTGGAAACTTCAAAGCCCACTCTATTCCTAGTAACACCCTTTCTCCAACAATGCCACACCTCTTAACCCTTCAAAACAGTTCTTTAACTGGGCACCAATCATGCAAATATATGAGCCTATGGAGGCCATTTTCATTCAAACCACCATACCTTCTCTGTAGCCCTTCTTAAGTAGATTTTATTTATTCTTTGACAATTTCATACATGTAATCAATGTGTCTTGATCATATCCACCTCCAACTTCTACTCCCCACCAGGAACCCCTAAACACATCCCCAGAGCCACTTCATGTCCTTTCCTTTTTTAACTGATAGGCCACTGTATCCGATTACTACTGTTGCTGGAATGTTGACTGACTCATAGATTTGAGTTCGTGCTGCAGTGAATTCATGGGTACAATGGCCATGTCATGTCCCTAAAAGAGCATTTCACAGCACTCCTCCCCACCCTCTGCCTCTATGATCATTCTGCCCCTCTTCCTCAATATTTGAGGCTTTGAGTGGGGAAGTAGATATAGACGTCCCATTTAGGTTCCGATCACAAAGAGAGGGAGGACGGGAAGATGCAGGGATATAGAAAGGGAGGGAGAGGAAGAGAGAGAGAGAAAGAGATTAACTACACAACGTAAAAATAAGCGGAGAAGGTGTGGCCTTTTTGGAAAAAGTGGGTCACTATGGAAGTGGGCGTTGAGGTCTCATATGCTCAAGCTACGCTCAGTGTGACTCACAGTTGTTGGAGAACCCTGTTATTAAGGTAGCGGTCCACCATGTCTAAATAACTCTCCAAGCTCAGGGCAAAATGGAGGACTCCCTCTCTCAATGGGGCATCCCCTTTTTCTACCTGGCCTTGTGTCTGAGCACAGATGCCTGACCCTCTGTGGAGAATGACCCTGTGCAGAGCTTCCTGTAAGTGCTGCATGACTCAGCACATAAATCCTGCCCTTTCCTCCTGACCATATGATAATTAGGTACCGTGTTCCGATCTCAGCCCTTCTCACCCTTCACCCTAAGAGCCCTTATATATCCTACCCCAGAACAATAAAATGAGCTGTGTCTCTGAAGCTGAATCCTAGAAGTCCTGTCTGTCATGCTCACCACTCCTGCTCCCTCTACCCTCATGGGCCAGTAGCCAGTAACCCATGAGGAAAAGGGGGACCCACTCAGTCTCCTGCTGCCTGCAGACCAAGATGTAAAACTCTCAGCTCCCTCTCCAGCAGCTTCTCTGACTCCGTGCAGCTATGTTTCCTGCCATGATAATTGATAATGAACTAAATCTGAAACTGTAAGCCAGTCCCAATGAAATGTTTTCCTTTATGAGAGTTGCCATGGTCACGGTGTCTCTTCACAGCATTAAACCCTGAGATAGCACAGTAAAAGGGGAAATGGAACCAGTCTCTCCTCTGTGTGTGGGAATGCTTTATCAATGATCTCCACTTCTATTTTATTCTGTTCATTAGCAACAAGTCACTGGAGCAGGTCCCACTTGGGGAACAGTATCAAAGACCTGCAGACACAATGTTACGAAACAGGTTCTGGAAGGTTGTTTTTTTCTTTCTTTCTTTCTTTCTTTCTTTCTTTCTTTCTTTCTTCTTTTTCTTTCTCAACTGTGAGATAAACCTTACAAACACAGCCAATCCTTCATTTCTGTACCTCCATATCTACTCATTCAATCAGGAACAGACTGAAAATAATTGTATATGCATGCACATGAATAAAAGTAAAATAAATAATTAATACAATGTTTTTGACTCTTCAAAAACACACCTGTAATCCCAGTGCTTGAGGCTGAGGTAGAAAGATCATGAGTCTAAGGCCAGCTTAGGCCAACGAGTATGACTCCACATCATAACAACAACAAGACATTACTCTTCCAAACACTTGGAAGCGATGTTCTCTGATTCTTCGCCTCTGATAGTTGACCTAGAAATTACAACTAACTCATGAATTCTGGATCAGTGAGCAGCTGCCAGTAAATATCTTAAGTTTCTTCTTGGATAGTGTTTGGAGACCTAAAACATTTCTGATCCACTTGATTCCTGATTTATGTTTGGCATTTTCTGATTCCAGAGTCTGTCTTTCCTTTTAATTCCACATATCATGACTAGTGTAGCTTAAAGGATTTTCTTCGTCTTCTATCTAGGCAGTTGGGTGTTCTTCAAGGTTTCCGTACTTTCCCCCTCAGCCTGAGCTCAGGCTCCCTTCCCTTCCATCCAGCAGTTAGTTGGTTTTGCCTCAAGATACTTCTAATGGGAATTTATTCTTTAGTTTCATCTGAAATACTTCATTTTTACTACAACTTTTAAAAATGCCTACTAAATTCTAGATTGACACTTATGTTTTGCCCAACATATGTGCAGATATTCTAGTGTCTTCTTTTTTAAAATGTTTATTTTTACTTTTAATTATATGTGTATGTGTGCATGCAGGTAGCCTTGGATGTCAGAAGAGAGTTTCAGGTCCCTTGGAGGTGGATGGCAGGTGACCTTAACCACTGAGCCATCACTTTGGACCCTATCCCATTATCTTCAGATGTCCACTTGTTGCTGTGTAAGTCAGCAGCTAACTTAGCCATGTTTTCTTCTGCATACATGTCATCTGGTTTTTCTCCCACTCCGGCAATTTTGAAAACCTTTGATTTTAGCTTCTTCCAGTTTCACTCTTTTAAATCTACCAACAAATTAAATGTATTTAATTTGTGTAAGACTCGTTGGCTTTATCTTAAAGCTGGCTCCATGTCACTTTTCAGGTCTAGACGTTGTCAGCTATCACCTACTAAATGTTTGCCTCCAAGTCATTTTTCTTCTTCTGGGATTCGAACTTGGTTATATTTGGACTTTTCACTTCCTCCCCCAGATCTCTCACTCCTCTTTCACAGTCGACAGCTCCTCTTCTTTCTTTGATATATTTATTCAATTTATGGATTCTCTCTTCAGTTGTGTCTAATCTGCTATTTTACACATAAGATGTGAGTTTTTCTCCAATGATTTTTCTTTCCATTTCTAAATATGTCCTTCTTTTTAGAATCTGCTTTTTTTCTGTCAAAATACAAAACAAAACCAAAAAAACTAACAACAACAAAACAAAAAACCCTTTTCTGTGGATGGGATCTCATGCCTTAAATCAGAACACTCAGGAGACAGCAACGGGAGTCTGTGTGAGTTTGAGGACCATGTTTTCCAGGAAGGATGGTCTGGTTTCCTTCTATTGTCCCTTGCCACAGTAACCTCTTGGTTCATTGTTCTCCACCTCAGCCTCAGTCCGTACTCTACTCTGAGATCAGTTTGCCTGGCCTCAGATTGCCAGATCCAGCTAGCTTCTCTTCTGCACATATGCCCCTGAACCCTTGGCACCCTGAAATTCCCATGGAGCTACCATGTCCCCAGCATCAAGACATTCCTGGTCTCTTCTCTGGTACCAGAAGCCATAGAAAAAGATGTATCTCTCCCTAGGACTATGGGGCCCCTGGGGCATGACTGAAGTCTGCTTCTCCCTGATTTTGAAGATCTCAGCTTTGAGCCAGGCTTTGAGAAGAGTGGCCATGAGTATCTGCTGCACAGTCCCCGTGCAGCCTGGTATCAGTCAGGCACAGAGGGGACCTGTGGACACAGCAGGCAGGAGCTATCATCATAAAGGATCAAAATGAAGGATGAGGGCATGATGACACAGGCTGCAATCCCAGCTCCTTAGGAGTCGGCATCTGAAGAGTCACAGGTTCAAAGACTGAGCATTATGAGTTCAAGGGCAGCCTGGGCAACTCAATGGAACGCTGTCTCAAAAAAAAAAAAAAAAAAAGTAAAAGGGGGTCTTGCAATGTGTCTTAGTGGCTTGTATAAGAACTTCAATTCCGATCACAAAGTGAGGGAGGAAAGGAAGATGCAGGGATATAGAAAGGGAGGGAGAGGGAGAGAGAGGGAGGGAGAAAGAGACTACACAACGTAAAAATAATTTACAAAATAGAAGTTGTAATAATAAATTCAAGAGTTGAAAATAGTTGTGAAAAATAAAATCAACTGAACCTGAACAATTAAAATGCTAGAACTTGGGCTGGAGAGATGGCTCAGCGGTTAAGAGCACTTACTGCTCTTCCAGAGGTCCTGAGTTCAATTCCCAGCAACCACATGGTGGCTCACAGCCATCTGTAATGGGGTCTGATGCCCTCTTCTGGCCTGTAGGCGCACATGCAGGCAGAAAGCTGCATGGTGAATACATAATAAATAAATAGATTTAGAAAAAGAAAAAGAAAAAAATGCTAGAACTTATTAAATTGAAAATTAAATTGATGATATATTGTTATGTGAGAGGATTTATTTTAAAGCAACTCAAAGAATTACTCCCAGTTAAAAATGTAAAGCGACCAGGCATGGTGCATGCCTGTAATTCCAACACTTGAGAGGCAGAGGCAGGCAGATCTCTGTTAGTTCAAGATCTACCTCACAGGTTCCAGGACAGCCAGAGTTACATAGTGAGACCCTGTCTCAGAGAGAGAGAGAGAGAGAGAGAGAGAGAGAGAGAGAGAGAGAGAGAGAGAGAGAGAGAGAGAGAGAGAGGAGAGAGAGAGAGAGAATATGAATGAATTAAAAACAAGAAGTCTGATTAAAGTGGTCTAAACAGGAGCTGAGGTAAGGAGTTGTTAAGTGGATGATGAAACCTACAAGTTGGAGCTGGAGAGACGGCTCAGAGGCCGTGAACCATGATGCAGAGAACCCAGGCTCATTCCTAGCATCCACACTGGGCAGCTCACCGCCACCTGTAACTCCAGCTCCAGGAACGCTGATGCCCTCTGCTGGCTTCCATGGGCAACTGCACTCGTGGAGCATATACATCCGTATACCCAGAATTTAAAAACTAAAATCTTTAAAAAAAAAAAACAACATAGGTGATTCCAAGACAGCAACATTGGAGTACACAAACGGGGTTCTAAGTATGGTAGGGCACCCCTTTAGCCCCTGCAGTAGGGAGGCAGAGGCAGGCAGATCTCTGTAAATTCTAGGCCACCCTGGTCTGCATAGAATTCTCAAGATAGCCAGGGTTATGTAGAAAGAGCCTAAGACACACACACACACACACACACACACACACACACACACACACACACACACACACACAGAGAGAGAGAGAGAGAGAGAGAGAGAGAGAGAGAGAGAATAAAAAAATAAAATGAGAGCAGGCAGACAGACAGGCAGGCAGACATAAATCCTGGAATCCCTTTGGTAAGTTGAGCACCTGTTCAAGGACACATATTTTCTTTCCTCTTTAGACTGCAGCAAGCCAATGGGGGAGAGAAATACTATTACTGTCTGATTTTATAGATGGGTAAACTGAGGCGCAAAGCACTGAAATGACTTGTCTAAGGTGATCTCGTCATGAAGGAGCCAGCCAGACCAGGATTTGAGCGCTCAATATTGAGGTCATCACTCTGCCGTGGGATGAGTGGAAGAAGCACTCGCTCCTAAACACCATGTAGGTGCTCTCTGGGCAGGGGTTACCTGAGGCAAAGTGAGGCCCATGCAGTATGTTAGGAACAGTGAGGGGGCCTTACCTACTGGTCCCTTTGTGGTCTCCTCAGCACTGTGAGGGGACCAGTGGAATCTTCTACAACAGGACCAGGCAGTCTCTTCTGAATAAAGTCCAAGGAAGAACCAGCCAGGGGACTGACCTCCTGACAAAGGAAGGTGGGCATTTCCATGTAGGGAAAAAGCCTTAGAGGCAGGACTGGGGCCCTGCCTGTGACAAACAAAAGTAGGCCCCCTGAGGAAGAGACACCAGAAAGGAACCAAGGAAGACTTAAAATAACAAGGGAGAACTGAGCGCTGTGCACAATGACGCATCATTCATTCATTCATTCATTCATTCATTCAATAGTGATGGCCACTCTGTGCCAGACACTTGAAGGAAACAAAGTCATCTAGTGCTTCCCCTAAAGAAGCTTACGGTGTGGGTAGGGACAGAGAAGTAGGGGGACCCTGCACTCAGGCTGTGGCCAGTCCTCACACGGGGAGGTGAAGGGGACACAGGCAACACGCTGCTGGACTCTCAGTCCCCATGCGCACACACGGATGCATGCACACAGATACACAGATATATAATAAATAACACGCAGCAGAATGCAAGGTGTGTCACAGGCCTTTCTATATCAACGATGGCCAGCCTGAGGCTTGTGCACACCAGGCACTAGTCTCTGTTAGTCCTCACACTAGCTATGTGAGGTAAATTTGACCACTGTTCCCATTTTACAGCTGAGGAGACTGAGGTCAAGGGGGGTTGAGACTTAGAGTGGGTCTTACATACTTGCCTCTTCCCTGGGTCCTCTTCTCACTTGGGACACACAGTGGCTTTGGCATTGAGCCTTGGTGCAATCTCTGCTCTAAAGTCAGACCCGTGCACTCATGTCAGGATTTTTACCCTGACCCCTCGGCTTCAAGACACAGCCTTTCTCCTGCTTCCATGTGCCGTTGGCTTCTTATTTTAAGTCTTGTGCCTCTGAGGTCCAGAGATGCCTTAAGAGAGTTTGGGGAAGGCTGATATGAAGAAGGGGTCTCCTGGGGACTGTGACCCCGTTAGCCCATGGCACAGCCCCATTCAGCCAGGAGAACCAGGTGCCAAGGTCATTGGGACTGTGAAAACTGCCATCCCCCTGCAGCTCCCCCTTAGGAGACCACCCCAGCCCAGAAGCTGAGCCGTACATAGCCCAGGGCCCGCGGGTGTGCCGGGTGCGGAAGTCACTCGAGCTACTCGCCCAGGCAGCCTCTCAGCTCAATGTCAGCCGCAGGCTCTTAGTACATCCATCATCCAGTCCTTAAGACATATTAAAATGGATTTAAAAAGGCATTTCACATTCTCTCTCCTTAACATCCACATTATTACCACACATCGGCTTTTGTTTTAATTAAAATCGGTTTTGAAATCCTCCATGAAACTTCAGTGGGATTGTTAAAGGCGGCAATTTCCTTATCGGCGCCGCGTCCCCACAACATACTGTAATAGTTGTTTTGCAACAAAGCGCAAGTCTTATTAATTTAGCTCAATCAAATCAGCACCACGTTAATTTACGGGGCTGTAAAAATCTGCCAGCGCTGCTCTAGATCAGAGAACTTAGGGGCAGGCGGGACACCAAGTGCGATGTTTATTTTGTACAATGGTCCCTAACTGCATCTGCGTGATTTAAGAGCTTTCCGAGGCGGCGCCGATAATATCACATGCATACGGCATTGTGTGTCTATGCCTCATTACTCCCTACAGAGACCCAAAATCATCTAGCATTCAACTCCTGCCTAAAATATTTCCTTTTACATACAAATATTTTTCCTGCTTTAAATGGTTTCCCTATGTTAATTTTTTTTTTCCTTTTTAGCTTGACACTGTGAAACAAGGTACTTTCCTGGGTGGGCTTCTATTTCGGTCCTGCGCTGACTCTCACTGGTAGTTGCTGAGTGAGTCGTGGGCTTTCCTCGCCCCCTGCCCCCCTTCTTTTCCTTCAAACAGGAAGCTCTCGAGCTTCCGTGAATGGTTTGTGGATTTTCTGCTTCCTGGTTTCCTTTTACCAACGTCTTCTTCGGGAGCTAGGAGCATTTACTTCTCTGGTTCTCCTCGCAGTAAAAAGCTGCAGAAGAGGTTGTTATCACGATTTGCCAGGTGCAGGTTGAGCTGCGCATGCAAGGATGACGCAAAGGCACCATGGATTGAGAAGCTGTGACTGGTAGGAATGAAGAGGTGGCGGTTCAGAGAGGATGTGTGACGGGCCCAGATGAGCTCTACTCCAATCTGTTTGTTTTGAGGCAGAGTCTGAGGTAGACAAGTTAATCTGTAGCTGAGAGTGACTTTGAACTTCGGATCTTCCTGCCCCTACCTCCGAAGGCTGAGGTTACAGGTGTGCGCCCCGATGCCCAGTTTATGTAGTACTGGAGATCACGCTCAGGGCTTTATGCATGCTAGGCAAGCATTCTACCAACTGAGCTGCATCCACCGCTCTACTTTGATCTTTTGAGCTCTTCAGATGGTGGAAGACTGTCTGATTAGTTGTGGTGTATACCAGAGCTTACTGGGGTCCGGTGTCAGCTATGGTGGGTGTGACAGTCCACTTCACCTGCAAGGCCACACCCAGATTTTCAACCTCTAACTCCAAAACACAGAGCCCGACTGCGTTGGAAGAGAAGCGGAGAGAAACTGTCACCTTGAACCTGGAGAGCTCTTCTGCATGCAGGTGGCTTCCATCTGCTCCAGGACTGTGCGCACCTGCTCTGGGGAGACACAAGGGCACAAAAATCCTGCGTCCTTGCAGGCTTGCTAGCTGTCAGCCTCAGGACAAGCACAGATAAAGAGTCTTATCCAGCCTCTGAGGTCAGTGGACTTGCAGTACACTGGGCAGCACACTGGCCACCTCTGGTACCCTGGTCTGTCCACAGGAGCCCAGGATCTGTGCAGAAGGTGCCCTGTTGACATGACGTTATTCGAAGAGCTCTCCTGACACACTGTTGCTATCCTTGCCTTCCCCCAAGTGGCTCTGTGTCTATTTTAAGTCTGTGACCCACAGTCTTAAGTCTGTAAGGAGGATGAGCTCTGGCTGACCTGGCCAGCAGGGGACCAGCAGGGGGCTCTTGGTGCCTAGAAGAAAACTCTTTGTGTCAGTGGGGATGTGTGACTCCCAGACGCCATCATAACTTTTTAAAAAAAAAAAAATTGACCTTCATTTGTTTTGTGTTTCTGTGTGCTTGGCTTGCATGTGTGCGCATGTGCAGATCAGAGTCAGTCTTCATCTTCTATGATGTGGGTTCCAGGGATTGAACTCAGGTCTTCAGGCTTGGCAGCAAGCTCCTTCATCTGTTGAACCATCTTGTAAACCTTTTCTTTCTTTCTTTCTTTCTTTCTTTCTTTCTTTCTTTCTTCCTTTCTTTCCTTCTTTCTTTCTTTTTTTTTTAAATTAAGGTTTTACTCTAAAGTTCTGGCTGGCCTTGAACTCACAATCCCCCTACTTCCACCTTTTGAGTGCTAGGGCTTTGCAGGCCTAGGACACCTTGCCTAGCTACCATTACATCTTAAATAATGACATCACGGATTTAGCAAGGCCAGGCTAAGCCGTTATGGGGTTTCACTTTTCCTTATGGGAACCCATGCCAGTCTCTTCAGGAGAGCACTTCCACCTCATTATGTACGGCCACCCAGCCTGTCTGACATTTCCCTCATTGTCTGATCTGCTCAAGGCTCCAAGGTCCCAGGATAGCCTGGTGTCAGAGGGCCTGATGTCTGTCTGCACCAAGCACCATCTCCAGCTCATATGGGTTAGCTGAGCAGGAGGGAATATCTGGGGGTGAATGGCTTCCCCTCACCTAGGCTGGGAGAAGCAGAGATGAGGGTGAGAAGGCAGATGGGGAACCAAGACCAGCAGAGCTTGGAACATCTCACCAGGGGGTTGCATCTCTAGGCAAATCCAAACCCTATGCCCATGTGCTGGGAATGGTCACCTCACTTGGAAGGCTGAGAATCCACTAGGGAAAGTCTCAGAAAAACTCCATGGCTGAGGGAGGAACCCTGTGGAGAGCTTTGCCAATGACTTAACAATGGTTGGGCCCATCTACTGTGGGCTAGTGTTTGGTTATGCTCTGAAAAAGAATCATTCTTTTGTCTTGATTTTTGTGTACAGGGTGGTATTTGTTTTTGAGAGAGAGAGAGAGAGAGAGAGAGAGAGAGAGAGAGAGAGAGAGATTCACATAGTCCTAGCTGCTCTTAAATTCACTATGTAACTGGGGCTGTCCTTCAAGTCCCAATCTTGCCTCTTGCCTCCGGCTTCAGAATGCTGGCAGGTGTGTATCACAATGTTCAGCTCAGAAAGCATTCTGGAAGGAGACCCAGTGCTCCCTGAGCCGGCAACTTATGGTATCTGCAGCCTCTGGTTGCACCCTTTGTCTTGTAAGTGAGTGCTTCCGGGGAACGGGCTTTTCAGGATGGACCTCAGAGGTGGTAGAAATATTCACAGAGGACAGCCTGAGGAAGAGCCCTAGCTAGCGTCTCAGGGCCAGGCCTGGGAAGAACCAGTCTTGGGGCTTTAACCGACATAAAGAAAAAAATGGCCCTAGTTTAACAGTTTTCAAAATGGTTCCCCTCACCCAAGGCCTCCTGCCAGGTCACAAAGAACTAATATGGAATTTGAAAGGTGGTGCCTTCTTGGGAAAGACCCAGACCACAGGACTTCAGAGTGCGGAGTCACAGACAACCAGGCATGAGCCCTCAGAGCCTCGGCCAACTCGTATGTGCAGTAAACAACCTATAGTTAGTGGCTCTGCCATGTGGCCAAAGTTCCTGTTCTTTTGTGAGAAGATCCAGGCCTAGGATCCACCACCACCCCACACCACCCCTGCCCCAAACATTTAGATCGCCCACAGAGCTAAGCCAAGACTCCCCCAAGGTGAAGGAAGCTGTGTTCTAACACAAAAACCTGTCCGGAAACTCGATTTTTCAGGCCACGCCCACCTCTCCCTCTCACTCTCCCTCCCAGAGGGGGCGAGGAGACAGACCAGGCAGCGGAGAGAGGGGACCCCGGTCTTCCTTTGGCCGGCGATGCCAAACCTTCTCTCTTCATACAGTTCTTCAGTTCTTTATTTGCGTGTTTGTTTGTTTATTTGAGGGGTGTTTTGTTTTGTTTTGAACGAGAGAAAGAAAGCCCATGAATTTGGTTGGGTAGGGTGGTGGAGAGGATCCGGGAAGAATTGAAACATGATCGAAATATATTGTATAATTTGAAAAAAATAAGTTTAAATTAAAAGGGGGGCGGGGAGGGAGGAAGGCTTTCTAAAAAAGTGGAACCTTCCAGTGGCAGATGGCGGATAAGTACGAATGGTAAATAGTTTTAATTACTGCATAATGTAAGTGAGACCGTAAAGGAGAGACAGTGCGGGCAAGCTGCCGCCGCTGAGGCCCCGAAACTGTTGTGGGGCCCAATTTGTCTGGCATGTGCTGTTCTTAGTCTTGGGAGGGCTTTAAAGAGAACGCCGGAAATATTAATTGCCCGCCTCGCTGGCCCATCCATCTTCACAACCGAGTAACACGCTTTTTTAATTTCAGGGGAATCGTTTTCAAATGGGAATCATGCAAATGAGTATTTTAGCTATTCATTTGTTTTACTGCGAGCGCTTTGTGAGCAAATGGCCTACAGCTTGCAATGAATTAAAAGACATGGGCACCGGAGACCGATTTTTAATACAAAGTCTTGACTGGGAGACGACCCCGACCAGCGGCACAGAAAATGTTGGCATAGCAACTTTGGGCATTTTCATGCAAATTGGCTTCTATATAGATGATACGAATGCAATGTTTTCCTTCAACTAATCATCATAAAATTAGTTTCACTATATTTAAATGCCTCCACTTAATGCATTATATCCATATGCATGAAATTGCCTCCGCTAATGTAGTACATAAAATGCCAGAGATACAATGAATAGCCAAATTGCACGCGGCTATGTTATCTCCCATTAAAGTAGCTCCCCTCCCCCACCCTCCTTTTCTTTTTCCTTCTTTTTTTTCCCCTGTGAGTGTGGGTGTTCTTGAATGTGTGGGTGCCGAAGGCATGTATCACAAATCGCTATTAACACACTCAGAGTCCTCTAGAGTTAAGTAACAGATTGCACCGCAGACTTAACAGAAGCCAATCGGGGGAGGGGTGGTCCTGGGCGTGCCCACCTAGGCTGCCTGACCTTCCACCGAAGAATCTAGAATCCCAAGAGACCACAAAGCAAAGAGCATCCAAGGCACTACGGTAAAGATGGTTTTAACCCAACATCCCCGCCCCAATCCAACCGCCACCAGGCTTGGAATGGGGAAGCCGGAGAAGGGTGGGTGTGTCGAGTGGAGCCTGCAGATCCGGGACCCCACCAGAGATAATGAGGAGTGGCGTCACTGTTGATGAGGATGATCCCCAAAGTCTACCTCATGGCCTTGAGAGAACTCAGAGGGATATGATCAAAGCCGGTAACGGAGAGAAGGCTGTAGAGGAAGCAAAGAGCCCCCATGGAGATCCTGAAGTCTAGCCCCCATGCTTGACGCGGTACAGTTTCTGTGCGTTAGGACACAAGAATTTGACAGAATGGTCGCTGGTCTTATGGACCCTGAAGCTAAGGAACACATCCCAGGTCACAGTGCCAAGAAGTTAAAGAAGACAGGATTATAACCTCTGCTCTCTAGTTCCCAAGCTGCACAGCTCGCCCCCTGCAGGTTGAGTGAGGGAATAGAAGGGACAGGTTCCTTTTTTTAACTGGGACAGGAGATAGCTACACGCATCTGCACCTTCTCCGAGGTGTGTTTGTGTGTGTGTGTGTGTGTGTGTGTGTGTGTGTGTGTGTGTGTGTCTGTGTCTGTGTCTGTGTATGTCTATGTGTGTGTGTCTGTGTGTGCGTGTGTATGCCTGCGTGTGTTTGTGTGTCTGTCTATAGTGTATGTTTGTGTGTGTGTGTCTGTGTGCATGTATGTGTGTGGTGTGTGTGTGTCTGTGTCTGTGTCTGTGTGTGTCTATATGTCTGTGTCTGTGTGTCTGTGTGTCTGTGTCTGTGTGTCTGTGTGTGTGCATGGATCTGCCTGTGGTTTCATTCATGTCTCTGACATCCCTTGCTATGGCTTCTAAACTTCCCCAAGCTGAAGAGGACTAGACTTCATGTGAACAGACGGTGGCTTCCCGACTTGCTGTCTGTGCCCCATCCCATTTGCTCCACAGAGTAAATATAGCCAGGCTCCAGCCTTGGAGGGTTTGGCCTCTGACTTAACTCAGCCACGTGGTTCACGTTCAGGATGAGCTTGTAACCACTAGAAGCAAAAGGTTACTCTGGGCAAATACAAGCTCCTTTCCCAGCTAGAGATGGGGCTGTGCCTCAGAATATCCCACTCCTCCTCCTTGGGGAACTTGGGTTTTGCCTAGGAAGGAGTGGCATCTTCACAAAATTGCATTAGAGGCTGGGTACGATGGTACACACCTTCGAACCCAGCACTCAAGAAGCAGGTGGCTCACTGAGAGTTTGAGGCTACACTGATCTACATGGTGACTTCAGGCCAGCCACGATTACAGAGAGACCCTATCTAAAAGAAAAGAGAATGTGTTAGATCATCCATTTGGTGACACTATTTGGGGAACTTTAGGAGGTGGGTCCTTGCTGGAGGAAGCAAGTCACTGGGGGCTGCCTCTGACAGGTGGCACTGCCCCACTTGAAGTTGGCTCTCTGCATCCCATGCGTGGTTGAGATGTGATCAGCTAGGTCCCTGCTCCTGCCTGCCCGCCCGCCTGCATGCCTCCCCTTTCATTAAGTATTCTCCCTCTGGAACCATTGGGCAAAATCAAATCTTTCTTCTAATAATCTTCTATAAGTTGTTTTTTGTCCTGGTGTTTGATCACAGCAATAGCAAAGTAACTAATTCACGCGTCAACCATTCCATGCCTGGGTACACAACCACAACAATGGAAAGACAAGTCCTGAAGATACACATCTGTGTGTACGGCGGCGTAGCTCACAGCAGACCAAAGTGGGTCAGATACAGGAATGAACCAGTGAGCAATGTGGGCTAGGGAGACAGACAGCAATGACAGACACACACACCGTGGAATGTTACTAGGCTTTAAGAAGAGAAATCCTGACACAGGCTACCGCGTGGATGAGCACACCGAGACATCCTGCTACATGAAATAAACCAGCCACAGAAACCAAACTGTATGATTCTATCTCTGCAGTACCTAGAATAATCATATACGAGAGGCTGGAAATCCAATCTGAATATTAGGGCTGAGGGGAGAGGGAGGAGTTGCTGTTTCATGAATTGAGTTTCAATCTGGAAAAAAAAAGAGAAAGTTCTAGAGATGGATTTATGGCGCTGGTCCCACAGTCATGTAAATTACTTAGTGTAACTGAGCTGAGCTCTTTGAAGAGGTTTCTGGGGTTTTTTTTTTTTCTTTCTTTCTTTCTTTTGGAGCTGGGGACCGAACCCAGGGCCTTGTGCTTGCTAGGCAAGTGCTCTACCACTGAGCTAAATCCCCAACCCCGGGATGAGTTTTGTTATGCGCACTCTACTAAAATTAAGAACTTGGAGAAGAAGACTTGGCAAGATGGCGCAGCAGGTAAAGGGGCTGCTGCCACACCTGAGGAACTGAGTTCAATCCCCAGGTCAGACCTATGTGGGAGAAGGAAGCTGAGCTGACTACCACAAGTTTTTCTCTGATGCTGATCTCTCTCTCTCTCTCTCTCTCTCTCTCTCTCTCTCTCTCTCTCACACACACACACACACACACACACACACACACACACACACACACACAGACCAAAAGTAAAAATAAAAGAAAAAAGAAAGAAAAAACAAAAAACATAAATAAACATAATTTAAAAAGCGTTCTAAGGGCTGGAGAGATGGCTCAGCAGTTAAGAGCACCCGACTGCTCTTCCAGAGGTCATGAGTTCAATTCCCAGCAACCACATGGTGGCTCACAACCATCTGTAATGGGATCTGATGCCCTCTTCTGGTGTCTCCTCTGAAGACAGCTACTGTGTACTTATATAATAAATAAATAAATAAATAAATAAATAAATAAATAAATAAATAAATCTTTAAAAAAAAAGCGTTCTAAGCTCTGAAAAGGCAGGAGGTAGGTAGGATCTTGCTCCAGATGCCAAGTACACCTCAGAATCCAGGGACAAAACTTTCTGAGAACCTTCATGAACAACAGCTTCATAATAACGACTTACTTCACAGCACACAAATTCTTTCCATTTCATTTCTTTCCGTTGGCCTTTCCTTTTCATACATTTTTCCCCCCAAATCTGGAACTGCTTATGACTACTGTGACTTTACCAACATTAAAATAAGTTGGCACATTTTTGCAAATCGAGTGAGTTATGCTGAGCATTAACCAACCACACTTGTCCTAGCCAACCTTCATCCCAAACCCTGGTTCCTCAGTTCTTACAGCAGCCACCAAGTGTCATGGGTTAGAAAACCCAGACTATATGGATTATGTCCAGTACCTCCCCCTGGTGGCTACAGTGAGATTTGCAGGCACAGCTTGTAGAAGGCAACCAGCCAGGACTCAAGGCACATCCCTATTGAAAAGCAGTCTTTGAGGGATTGCAAAAGTAAAGGCTCCAACTCTCGTTCGTCCCTTTGTACCTTGTCGTATATATGATCATTCTCCAGCCCTAGGCTATAATAGGCTTGAGTTCTGAGCTGAATCAATGGCTCTCTAATGACTTACAGACCAAGGTGGAACCAAAGATTCCAGCTTGTTTTGATTGTGCCATTTTCTTTTCCCAAGCTCGGCTTTTAAATAGTCCACTCTGGGAAAATGTCTCATGGCCTTGTTGCTGGCACACCCTCCCTACTATGTAGGAAATTCTTTTGCAATTCACAGTAGCCTTAGTTTATGAGTGGTTAGGGAAAGGAAGAAAGGAAAAGGAAGGAAAGAAGAAAGGAAGGAAGAAGGAAGGAAGGAAGAAGGAAGGAAGGAAGGAAGGAAGGAAGGAAGGAAGGAAGGAAGGGTTTCTTAGTGGGGATTCCCTGAGACAGCTCTGCCAGCCTAGAAACTCTGCTGAAGAGACGCATTGCGTACATCGTTTTGATGTCTGCCAAGCATTTGCTTAAGTCTTTCTTGTTAGTTTTCGAGCAGAGAGGAGACGGGGCAGAGTGAGTTCACGCACGCAGACTCACAGCTGGCTAATCAACCACACGTGGAATGCGGAGCCGTGACTGGAGGGGGGTTTCTGGTGAAATGGTGCAGGCTCATCTTTGTGTCTCTCTGTGCCGCTCTTAATGTCTTTCTGCACTTCCAGGCATCGGCAGAAGCATTTGACTGACAGAAATCCCGACTGCAAGAGCATTTAATGGGCTACAAAAAGATAGGCTGAGCGCAATAAGGTGACATTTAACAGACAAATGACGCCAAGTTCCCCATTTAGGTTCAAACAGCCAACTGCCTGCACATAGGACAGGGACATTGACTTGACGGAGGGTTCTTATGTAAAATCCCTGTGGCTGATTCCTAGCTGTGGATGTGCACTACCAAGAGAACAAGTGTCAACTCGGAGTGTGTGATCTTAGAGTGAGGGTGGCTGGGTTCGAAGGCCACAACCAGGTGCCTATACACCCCCTCTGGGGCAGGGGCTGCAGTCTGAGGGAATGGTTGACATTTGCTGTGCTTCTGTGTACCTGACTCCACTACTGCCCCTGATATCAAGGTGAGGGCGGCCAACGGAGAAAACAAATGCAGGAACCATTGAGGGGCTTGGGTGGGTCTCTTCAATATTGGAGTGATTCTCTTGCGTAAGAGAAATCCAGGACCCAACAGTAGTGAGATTTCACCCCCTTTATTCTGGGACCACGTGGAATTTGTCATTATTATATGTCATTTGGCTCCATCCTGAGGACTCCATACTTCTGTCACAGCAACAGACATTCGTCCTTGGGTTCACTACCTTTCCCTGTTGCTCCCGTGTCACTTGAGACAAGTTCTTTAACTTCTCTGGCTCTGCCAAGTTGAAAACAAAGCAAAGGCTGGGAGATAGCTCAGTCAGGATGATGCTTATTGAGCAGGCGTCAGGACCCATTTGAGTTGCTAAAGTCCTCATGGGGCCCCACAGAGGTCCTGCAGATGCTACCTCTCTCTCATTCTGACTCCACAGCTGTCTTAGCCACTGCGAGGTGAGACAAGGTCCTTAGCATGGGTAGGGATACCTGCGTGGTGGCCATTTTACCTTCTAATGAAGAATTGGGCTCTGGGAAGCCAAGGTACATGCCCTTCCTGTCAGGATTTTCTTAGCAGCCCCTGAGCTGATAAGAAAGCTTGGGGCATCGGCCTCCTTCTCTGGCACCAAGGGTCCATCCCCAAGGCCTCTCTATAGCTTCCTTTTTTTTTTTTTTGGTTCTTTTTTTCGGAGCTGGGGACCGAACCCAGGGCCTTGCGCTTCCTAGGTAAGCGCTCTACCACTGAGCTAAATCCCCAGCCCCTCTCTATAGCTTCCTTAAAGGTAGCCTAGGCCCTACATCTAATTCTTCAGGCCTTTCAGCATCTCCTTTCTTTCCACCTCACTTTCTCTTCTACACAATGAGAAGACTGAGGCACAGAGGCACTGATGTCCCTGTCAGCAATAGCATCAAAAATGGGCGTTAGGGCCTGAGGAGATGGCTCTGTGGGTAAAGTGCTTGCTGCATAAGCATGAGGTCCTGAGTTTTATCAGCTCCCATGTGAAGGAAAGGCCAAGCACAGTGCATACCTGTAATCTCAATGCCAGGCAGGAGGAAAAAGGAGGATCCCGGAGACTCACTGGCCAGTCAGTCTGGTTGAATCAACTCCAGATTCAGTGAGAGACCCTGTCTCAAATAGCATTGTGAAAAACTATAGAAGACACTCACTGACCTCAGGCCTCCACACACATGTATACACATGTGTACATGCATGTTCCATACCCACAATCACACATGACCACATAACACCACACACACACACACACACACACACACACACACACAAAAGAGCACATTTTAAGGGTAGCCACAACCCCCATGATTGAGGCAGAGATATGAAAACAGAATCTGGGTTTAGTAAACAACGCTTATGAAATGGAACTCTCAAATAATTATTCTTCCAATCTCAATCAAGGAACCCAAATAATCTGGCTTCTCAATTTGCTCCAGCAATTTCCCTGACCTCCTGCTGTTGATCAGTTCGGGTAGCGGTTAATGGAGTTTGGCATGCCAGAACCATTCATTTTGTGTTCTTAGGAGCAGCCTCAGTTTGGAAATCACAGCCAGGAGGTGACAGCTTTTGAAGCACTATCAGTGCAGGATCAGCGATACCCTCACAGGGTACAACCATCACCTGAAGTCCCCCAAGGATGGAGAAGGTCAGGGTTTGAATCTGCAATGTTCCCCACTGGTTCTTGCTTTAAATAATTGATTGTGGTGGCTACGAGATAGTTGGAAGGTAGAGAGAGGAGGGTAAGAAAATCAGGGTAATCCTCTGCTACGAAGTGAGCTTGAGGCCAGCCTGAGCTACACAAGATCCTTTCTCAAAAATAATAAATAAAATAAAACGGTCAGGTAAGGCCCAAAGGCCGTCATTCATCTCAGTTTGTCCCAGTAGCCTACACTGATGACTCCTCCCCAGGTCCGTGGATGCCACAGCCACAGTGTATGTATGGAGGTCAAAGGTCAGCCTCATGCATTGACTCTCAGCTTCCACCTTGTTTGAAGTAGAGTTTCTTGTTCATGGCACAAGGCCAGCTGGCCCACCCTCCCAAGGATCCTCAGGCCTCCATTGCCATCTCATTGTAGGAATGCTGGGAGCACAGACACTTGTGCCGCTTTTTGGGTTACACGGTTCCTGGGGATCTGAACTCGGGTCCTCGTGCTTGATCAGCAAGCTCGGTACCCACTGAGTAGCCATCCTCTACTCCGTACTTTGGTGACCAGACTGGAAAGAAAAAGGGGGTCTCTCAAGGTGAAGGACAGTAAAGCATTTTATCCCGAGGGCTGTGTGGTGGCTTTCATCCTGAGTCACCAGCAGGGCCCTTCTCCTCTCTGATGAGTGACAACTGCAAAGTGCTCTGTCCTAAAACTGCTGTGCAACCTCAAGACAGGCACTGGCCACTGGGCAATCCCTGGGTAATCGCATAGTGCTCGATGCTTAAAGAGTTTGGGGGCCCATATGCTACCCTCATAACAGTCAACAACATTAGTCATGCATTGTCCTGGGAAGATATGTAGGTCCTGCAGGGGCATCCAGATAATTCCTACCAAAGGAGACACTGACTGTGAAAGATGGCTGCCAGGCTCTGGGTTAGGTAAGAAGACTGAGGGGATACCAAACCCTCAAGCCATTCTTGTGTACGTGTACATGCGTGTGTGCAGATATAGATACACATGCATGTCAGTGTGTCTGCATGAGAGGCCAGAGGGTGATATCAAGTGCTTCCCTCGGCAACTCACTTACCTTATTTTTTGGATGGACCTCCTGCTGGCCCTGGACCTGCTGGCCAGTGAGCCCAGCCCTTTCTCCATCTCCTCAGCACTGGGTTAAGAGATACCTGTCACCATGCCTGGCCTTTCACCTACATGCTAGGGATCTGAGCTCGGCTCTTCATGTCAGAGCAGTCAGTGCTTCACTAAGTGTGTGTACTGTCTCCCCAGACCCCTGACGCAGTAAGCATGTTTTTAAAAAAATCAAAATTGGGCTGGAGAGATGGCTCAGCGGTTAAGAGCACTGACTGCTCTTCCAGAGGTCCTGAGTTCAATTCCCAGCAACCACATGGTGGCTCACAACCATCTGTAATGCGATCCAATGCCCTCTTCTGGTGTGTCTAAAGACAATGTACTCATATACATAAAATAAATAAATCTTTAAAAAAAACATTTAAAAAAATCAAAATTAATGCCCCCCAAAGGTAACGCAAATATCAAAATTTTAGAGCCAGGTATGGTGGGTGATACATACCCATGACCTCAGAACTTGGAAGATGAAGGCAGGAGAATCAGGAGTTCAAGGCCATCCTTGACTATAGTAAACTGAAGGCCAACGTAGGCTATATGAGACTGTCTCAAAAACCATACCGAAGTCTAACAAAAGTGTCTTTTTGTTGTTTGTTTGTTTATTGTGTGTGCACATGTGTGCCATGGCATAGGTATGGAGATCAGAGGACACTTTCAAGAGACCATGTGGGTCCCAGGACCCGGACTCAGCTTGTCGGGCCTGGTGGCAGAGCAATCTCACCAGCTCAAAATATATTTCTAAGTAAGTACAAGCTTGATGCTGCCAACTTTTCCTTTCGCCTCAGACGTTGAGACAATATTTTTCAGATGGGCCTCTTGCTGACCCTGGACCTACTGGCCCAGATATCTATCTCCCTTTCTTTATCTCCTCAGCACTGGGGTAAGAGACACACATCAAGACGGCTAAGGCACTTACTTGCCACTGAGCATGAGGACCTGGGTTTGATCCCTGACCTATAGGACGGAAGGAGAGAACCGACTCCTTCAGGTTGCCCTCTGACCTCTACACGCGCACGCACTGTGGCACATACTAAATAAATGAATGTAACGTGGTGGTAATTGGGTGTTGTTTTGTTTTGAGACATAGTCTACAAAGTAGCCCATGCTGGCCTCAAACTCACAGAGATCTGCCCGCCTTCGCCTGCTGAGTGCTGGGATTAATGGCGTGTGCCACCACACCCAGCATACGTGTAAAGTTTTTACAAAGCTAGCACAAGACATAACCACGACAAAACAAACAAACAAAACCTTTGACTGAAATTCTCTCACTTATTTGAATCATGGGACTTGAAAACACTTGAAGTATTCCTGGCCTTTGCTCCTTGCTCAGGGTCCCTCAGTCTTAGGGAGTGACCCCTGCTGGACACAAGCCGACCTGCTCAGGCCAGACATTTGCCACATCTGGGACTGGCCGCACAGTGGACATGTGTGATTTTCTAGCCTTTGGCTGTGAGGTGCGTGAATTAAAGGCCCTAGGATTCTTTTAATAAGAGAATAAGCTGCAGCCATTAAAAATTTAGCCCTGGAATTCGTAGCTCCTCTCTGAGGTGCTGTATTTATTTAATCATAGTACATTCGGGCCAAGTTCTCTCCCGGGTTCTGGGTACCTGTCTCCATGTCCCTGAGGGGCTTGGGCTCCAGGGCCAAGCTTCTCATATACTTCCCTCTGTCTCCCCCACCCCCAGCCCAGCCCCAGCTCACAGGGAGATAAAGCACCTTAGCTTCATTACTCAGATGGCTAATTGCGAACTGATTTAATTAAAGTATTCAGATATTTCCCCAAGTTAGTTACATTTCATATCGCTCCGTTAGGAGCAATTGGCTGGAATGAGGAGTTGAGGGGAGGGCGGGAGAGAGGGAGGCTGGCCAGGTGGGCGGGGACTGGTGTCCCTGTTGGCAGAGGCTTGCTTGCTCACTATTTGCTGCAGCCTGAGGAGTGCCTGACCTTGTCCAAGAGAGCAACTCACCTGCACTCAGAAGCACACAGAGGTCATGAGCATGTGTGTGTGTGTGTGTGTGTGTGTGTGTGTGTGTAAGAAAGAGAGGTCATGTGTATGTGAATGTATATGTATGAATATATATGTGTGTGTGTGAAAGTTTGTACATGATTGTGCATCATGTGTATATGTGTGTGAGAGTATGTGTGAGTATATATATATATATGTATATGTATGTATGTGTGTGTGTGTGTGTGTGTAAGAAAGAGAGGTCATGTGTATGTGAATGTATATGTATGAATATATATGTGTGTGTGTGTGAAAGTTTGTACATGATTGTGCATCATGTGTATATGTGTGTGAGAGTATGTGTGAGTATATATATATATGTATATGTATGTATGTGTGTGTGAGAGAGGAGGTATATATGAGTGTGTATGAATGTATGTGTGTGTGAAAAATGTATTTGTGAGTGTATGTATGAGTGTGTGTGTGTAAGGGAGTATGTATATAACTGTATATGGTGTGTATACAAGTATACATTGTGTGTATTTATGTATGTGTGTATATATATATATGAGTGCGCATAAGAGTGTGCACTGTGTGTGAAAGTGTGTATATGAGTGTGTGTGGTGTGTGTATATGTGTGAGTGTGTATGTGTGTGTGTGAGTACATATGTAGGTGAGTGTGTCTATGAGTGTGTGTGCACTTGAGTGTGGAGTCCAGAGGATAATCTTGGTCTCTACTCCCCAGCACCACCTACTTTGTTTTTGTTATGACACAGGATCTCTTACTGATGTAGACTTGCCAGGTAGGCTAGCTGACTGGTCAGCTGGCCCGGGAGATCTTTCTGTCTCTGCCTCCCCATCACTGGGGTCATACCTGGCCTTTTTAAAATGTGGGTTCTGGGTATTAGACTCAGGTCCTCCCGCTTACAAAGGACACATTTCACCAACTGAGCGTTCCCCAGCCTTACAGGGTTTGGTTTTTTTTTTTTTTTTTTTTTAAATCACTAACCCACTAATGGATGGGTTGAGAACCTGGGACTGGAACCTGTTCTGGTACAAACTGCTCTGAGACCACAGCATTCCCTAAGGGGCAGCCTCTGTTTCTTTCAATGGGATGGAATGAAGCTAGTGGAGAATGTCTGATTACAGGCCCCTGCACAAGGCTAAAGCCAAGGACTACATAACAACAGTGTTAGGTAGGCCCAGGCATGGCTCCACAGTGAAGCTATGCCCCTCCTCCTTGGAGTGTGGTCACACACCCACATTGCCTTCACTTCCTGTGCAGTCTCCAGCACATTCTTCCTTCTCCGTTCCCCTGTATTTATTCACCCAGCCAGCCAGCAGGGAGAGACAGACCAGTTGGCCTCCTGAACATCCTGGTGCTCCTCCTCCAGAGTCTGAGTTTTCCTGGAGCTGTTGCCCCAGCCCTGACCACACCAGGATTTCTCAGTACCTGAGAGCTTTCTATGGCTCCCTATCACCACCACACCTTTGTCGTTGTTGTTGTCGTCGTCGCTGTTGTTGTCGTCGTCATTGTCAATTAAGCATAGTGTCTGGCTTCTTGGCTGACTGCTGCCAAATGTTATCCCTAATGATGGGGCCTTTCCTGCCTGGCCAGAGATATAAAACTTGTTCCCTAGGCTCTGTACCTCCTTTTTGTATAGAAGACTCCCTAGCCCTGAAGCCATGTTGCCCCCACCCTATCCTGTCTTTATCCCTAACCCACTCACTCAGCCCAGGGCCTGGACTACAATCCAAGACTCCATGATGCCAGGCTTCCCCTCTGACCCTCCCAGTTCCCATGTGTATAACCACTCTAGGAGAGAGGAGATGGACAAATTTACTAGAAAACACCCGGTTTGATCTCTCTTCTGTCCTGTCATCGTGAAAGAACCTCTAAATCTCTGAGCTTGCTTGCCTCACCTAGAGTAAATAGGTGTTTACAGCTCATTGCTTTTTTAAAACTGTGCTAGTGGGGCTCAGCAGGAAAGAGCACTGGTGGCTCTTTCTGGAGGACCACGGTTCAATTCCCAGCACGCACATGGCAGCTCACAACTGTCTGTAACTCCAGTTGCAGGGGACATGGTACCTCACACAGCCACACATGCAGGCAAAACACCAATGCATATAAAATAAGAATAAATAAATCATTAAAAAACTAAAAATCAAAATCATCTGCTCTCCAGACGTAGTCTAAGCTTTTCCAGGTTCCTGATGCAGCATTCTAGAAGGCCCAGTCCCTGCCTCTTCTCCTAAGGCAGGCCTCAAGTTTAAAGCTGACAAGGGGACAGAGATGTTGGGAGACAGGGTTCTGATTTGTCCCTGTGCCTAAGACTGTGGCCAAACCTCTACATTTCTCTGAACCCGTCTCTTCTTCCGAGGGATTTGCCCTGGTGAACTGAGAGGAAAGCTTGGATTTGGATCCACGACAGATGCAGATGTTAAGAGAGAAACATGTGCTTCTCTGTGGTCTCTTAGCCCATTTCACCTTGCCTAAACATCCGCTTTCCCATCCTTCATCTGTACCCTAGACATCAGGAAAGCCCAGGAGAATCCCCTGGAAAATGATTCTCCAAACGTCCGCCATCTCTCTTTCTTTCATTCCACCATCAATCAGAAGCTATCTCTGCTCAGACAGTGCCAGGCACAGCCCCAGGCACTACATGAGCAGATAGCTCTCTCAGGCCCCACCCTTCCTCCAGCTTCCAGCCTCCTCCCCTGTTCTAGGAGGTCCACTTCAATCCACACAGCCAAACCCCCAGAGCCCTTCCCAGACCCTCCGGTGCATTTACTTAAGGCTGAATTCTATATCTGGAAGTTCATTAATTTCTTTGTGTGTGGGTGCTAGGATGCGATCATTTGTGCTTACCCTCAACTAAGTAAGTCAGGTCATAAGACGTAATGCCATGGGTAGTGGAATGTAAACAAACACATTCTACCTCAATAAACATGCTAATTTCTAGCTATAATATTCACAAGTAAAAGAGCCATCGTGCCGACCCTATTTGGCAAAGGCAGCGGGCCTCATCCGTCAACGAGGGAGGCTCCCGCCAGTTCTCTGCGGGAGGGAAATAGTCCAACTTTACTTGCTTGATGACGCCCTCAGGGGGAAAACATGAGCCTCATAAATGAGTCTGGAAATGTGATAAAAGGATAATCTTGCATAAATGAGCCGATGTCATCATTACCTGTGCTGTCCAAGGTCAGTCGCTAGGCTTTGAGTGATGTAGTCACATTGTATATAAATTAAAGCCACAGAGTAAGGCACACAAGGCCACCAGGAGCCCCTGGTCATGCCATGTCCCACTGGTCACCCTGGTTCCAGGGTGCCACTCTGGATTCCTGGGGGCCGAAGAGGGCTTTGCCCCCTGACTGGGTTTGGCAGAGTTGGGGTAAAAAGCAAATTCTGAAATGAATGCAGCCTTTGACATGGGAACATTAGAGAGGGTGTTGTCATTCTGTCTTACTTCATAGAAAAATCACTTCTCTGTCACTTAACTTACTTGATAATATATATATTAGATGCCTAGTTAGTACCTGCTCAAGGCATTGATCTAGCTATGTTGAAGATTGGTCTAAGGGACCCAAAAGATGGTTTGGTCTGTAGCATCCTTGAGATAATGGATTCACTTTCAGAAACTAATGTAAAATATATAAAGAGATAAATAAAAAAAAAATTAACTGGAGACATGGCAGCATGCACCTGTAATCCTTGTGCTGGGGAAGCAGAAGGATGCCTGTGGCTCACTGCCAGCCAGCCTTGCCTAGCTGGAGAACTCCAGGCCAGTGAGAGACCCTGTCTCAAAAGAACAATGGAGGGGTTAGGGATTTAACTCAGTGGTAGAGCGCTTGCATAGCAAGCACAAGGCCCTGAGTTCGGTCCTCAGCTCCGGGGGGAAAAAAAAAAAAGAAAAAGAAAAAGAAAAAGTGAATCAAAAGAACAATGGAGATAGTGCTGGAGGAATGACAGCTGAAGTTGACCTCTGGCCTATACACACTTGTGGGGCTATGCCGGGGGCTCCCCATGGAGATCTCTGGCCTGGCTAGGTACATGGGATCAGGCAAAGGGGGAGAGAACTCAGGCAGGAAGTGGGGACTATTTCCGCATCCCTGCTGCTGGTGCTGCTCCTTTCCACCGCTGCCCCTTTGGTTGCTTGGGCAGGGCTGAGCCAGCAGGAGACTGATTAGCCAGCGAGGGGTGCAGGGGAGCTTCTGGTGGAGATTTTGGGAGAGCAGATCTCTTCCCCAAGCGTCAGTGTTACAGCTCTTATGACAGAAGGTCTCAGACGACGGAATAATTCCTGCACACCTTTAATCCTTCTGAACATGATTCTTAAATACGGTTTCAGGGGTTGGGGATTTAGCTCAGTGGTAGAGCGCTTGCCTAGGAAACGCAAGGCCCTGGGTTCGGTCCCCAGCTCCGAAAAAAAGAACCAAAAAAAAAAAAAATATATATATATATATATATATATATATATATATATATATATATATATATGGTTTCAGGATGGGTCAGGGTCTGGCAGTGGGTACTCCCTATTGGTTTGGCCTGAGAGCTTGGGAATACCTTATTTACATATTTGGGGGCGTGGTCCTGCTAATATGATTGATCTATCTTGAGCCTATGTGACTTGTGGCTATGGCTAAAGCCTACCTTATGGCTTTGGGCATTGCCCTACATGACTGGTCTGTCTCAAACCTCTCTACAGGGGTCTGTGGGGGACTGCAGCTATGTGAGAAGGCCCTGATCTCCTAGGAGACTGGGAATGTGCCTGCCATCCCTTTTAGGGTCCCCGGGGATTCGACCTATCTCAACCAGGAATCAGGGTACCTTTCACAGCCCACCGCCCCCCACACACTCATAAGTTCACATTCAGGTACAAGCACAGGCACACACACACACACACACACACACACACACACACACACACACACACACACCCCACATGGAAACTGGCCTAAAATGAACCATTGCTTTGAAGAATATGCAGTTAGCTCAGGAAAGCAGTGAAGTGTCTTGTGAGCTATCACAGAAAATACTAAGAGGAAAGTGTGGGAACTGACTGCATTTTCCAAGTCTCTACGCCCAGATTCCCCCTACCCCATGAAGGCAACAGTATCAGAAATCAGGGGCCTTTGGATGAGATCGGCTCACAAGGGTGGGGACTCAGGTATGAAATCATTGCCACTTTTGAAAGGTTTAGAGACAGACCCCTCCCCCTCTGCCACAGGAAGGGACAGTGACAGGATGCTGTCTAGATGGAGGCAGCCCATGACAGACTCCGTGTACCTAAAGGCATGTGCAGCCCTTAGACTGTGGATCATCATACTCCAGGATAGCTATAAAGTCAGCCCAACACAAAATCACAAACTTAAAACATCATGTAAAGTTTTGGGCAAACTTTTTTTGAGTATGTGTAGCGACCGTTTTAAAGTTTTGGGTTAAAAAAAAACCAGAAATACTATAAGAATATAATTTCATTTAAAGCCCCGGTGTAGGAATGTGGGGCTGCTTCAGAGTGTCCACAGCAGCTGACTATGATTTACCTCGTGCTCTAGCAGGGGCGTGATTTTGCCAGCTGCAAGTAGTTTCTACAACTGTGAAGTTTGGAATTCTGAGGACTTTTCAGAGAATATATAAATGCTAGGGCACCCCCCCCCACCTGAGGGCATATTGGTTGGTTGTTGGTGGTGGCAGTTTGTTAAGTAGAAAGAAACAACAAGAGGAAATCAGATATCCTGATGACAAAGATCAAACTTGCCCCAGGGAACTCGATCTCTAATCAGCAGGAAGTATCCTACTGGTAAAGTCGCCCCTTTGCAGCCCCTGACTTTATTCAGGGGCCTGGTTCCTTCCTTCTCTATCCTTTTATCTCTCTTGTCTAGTGTTGCAGACTTGGAAGGGTTGAAGAAAGAGACAAAGTAGCCACAGACCAGCTATAAATGTGTCCAGTTCTTTTTTTTTTTTTTTTTTTTTTTTTTTTTGGAGCTGAGGACCGAACCCAGGGCCTTGTGCTTCCTAGGCAAGGGCTCTACCACTGAGCTAAATTCCCAACCCCCATGTGTCCAGTTCTTAAGCATGAACTTGGCAGATGATGACTTCATGCTGACATGTCCCAAGGTTGGACACACCTGGTAGGCCTTGAGTGCAGGCCTCTGTAGCCATAAATATTAAACAATGTGGTACCTTTTAACCAGCTCTAGCGCTGGCGCCTGTAGGGCCACATGGCACTGCCGGATATCTCAGTGGCTCCATGTGCCTCCAAGAACTCCCAGACCCTGGCGGTGGTCTGAGAGCCATTCCAGCCTCGCATCTTCCCACACTGGTTCCTGTAGTTAGTTCCAGCCACCAGAGGGCCATATGGACTAACCATAATTTATCTCTGGTTAATATCTATCCCGGTACCTCTGCTAGCTGCAAACTCTCTGGTTCCAGCTATCCTGTAAAATCAGGGCTCTAGAAGTCCAGCATGGGCTGGCCTATCATGGCTCCCTGCCACAGACACTGCTCACACCCCCAACAATCTCCCCCTGGTAGTTAAGGTATAAACTCCCAACTACCTGGTGAAATCATGACTCAATAAACTATAACCCGACAATCAGATTTATATGTTAAATTCTTAATCCACAATATTTCCACACAGTAAACTCACAACCAATTGATAGATATAAACCACCGACCTAGATAAGATAAATTGACCTGTAGAAATTCATCCCTTAAAAAATATTCATAACAAATTGTATCTATATAGAGATCATTTACATCGGCCTCCATGTTGCTTTTCCCTCCTTTCTGCTTCTCCCCCTCCTTCTAAAACCTGTTCCCAGCTCCTTTCCTTCTCGTCCAATAACCGGCTTCGTTTTATCTTGTGTCTGACTTCACCTGCATAATGACATCAACCTACAGGCCTCAATCTTCAGAACTGGCTGCGACAGTGTGTGTCATTTCCCAGCTGCTGGCTTCTCTCACATGGCTTCCTGGGCTGAGACTGAAGGAAAGGTGCCCTGGGCTGATTTGCGTGGTCAGTCAACAGGCAGATGAAGGACTATTGTGCTTAGGGTGCTGAGTAGAAAGGACTGCCTCCCCTTCTCCTGTTGCACCCCACCTCAAGGTCTACATAGGACTGCTCAGTCAGCCCTGCCAGTGAAGACAGAAAGACAGACAGATTCACAGACCTTGTGCCATGCAGCAGGTTTTAATGCCGCAATGCCCCTCCTTGGTGTTCCCTCATCTCCATCCCATCATAGATTCTGTGAGGGTCCCATGGAAAATCCTATAAGTATTGGTTACTAAAGCTCAAAGATGCCTTCAACCCAAAGGTCCTCTTTAGCCCAGTTAAAACAAAGCCCAACTCATCTGGGAATGTCAGCATCAACTGGCCAAGGTAGGGTCTGAGAGGGTCTTGGAGGTAGGCGGGTTAATGTCTGAGAGAGAAGGGGGCAGGGGTGCCTTGCTCCTTACCAGGCATCACAAGGAACACTCTGCAGGGTCCCTTCTTTGTGTGTATGGGATGGGGCATGTGTTTGTGTCAGGGGTATACATGTGTGTGCAGGTATAAATGTGTGTGGAGGCATACATGTGTCAGGGGCATACATGTGTGTGGAGGTGTACATGTGTGGGTGTGGGTGTACATGTGAGTAGAAGTGTACGTGTATGTGAGTGTACATGTGTGTGGAGGTGCACATGTGGGGGGATGTACATGTGTGTGGGTATACATGTGTGTGAGTGGTGTACATGTGTGTGGTGTACATGTGGGGGTGTACATGTGTGTGGAGGTATACATGTGTGTAGAGGTGTACATGTGTATGGAGTATACATGTGGGGGTGTACATGTGTGGGTGTACATGTGGGTGGGGGTGTACATGTGTGGGGGCATACATGTGTGTGAAAGTATACATGTGTGTGGAGGTATACATGTGTGTGGAGGCCAGAGGTCAGCCTGGAGTATCATTCCCCTTAGGCACCAGCCACCCTGGTCTTTTGTTTGGGGGACAGGTTCTCTCACCTCCAACTCATCAGGTAGGCTAGCCTGGCATGGCCACTGAGCCCCAGGATCCATTTGTCTCTGCCTTCTCAGAGCTGAAGCACACACCAGCCTGTTTTGTGGGTGCTGGGGATGGAACTCAGGCCCCCATCCTCATCCCTCACTCACTGAGCTATCTCCCCAGCTCTCTGCAGGGGCCCTTTCATTAGCCATCCCTCTATTCAGGACTTCTAGACTCCTGATAGGCTGTGAGCAGTACAGCAGCTACCGCCAGGACAGGGACTTGGTGGCTTCTACCAGGGAAAACGCACTGTGCCCCCAGAAGCCAGTGTATGATTTAAGATCTGTAACAGGGCTCACTTCTGCAGGAGAAAAGGTCAAAACCCTGGCAAGGACTGAGCCAACGTTCACTGGAAATCTGAGCCCTGGCAGAAGTCTCCACCAAGAGAGTAGAGTGGGCTGAGAAATAGTGGGGCCCTGCCAAGCCCTCCATTGGAAGCTGTGCATTCCCAGGCAGCGTGTTTCAAATACTTTCCGTGGTTTCACCCCTGGAGGGTTAGAGAGAAGAATCTGCAGTTATGACTCTGGTCTGCAAAAACAATTTGGCTGGCGGGCAGCAGCGACATCACAGGGGGTGGAAAGTCTGACTCATCAGCCCCAGGAATGTGCAAGAGGAGTAGGGGGCAGTGGCCACTACTTCCCCCTGTGGCATCAGCCTACAAGGTTCCCCAAACGTTCTTAATTGGTGAAAACATTTGCTGAGTTATCTACTAAAGGCCATCCTGTGCATGCTGAAGATTAAGATTAGTGTGGTGATCTGAAAAAGGTGACATACAGGTGTGTGTGTGTGTGTGTGTGTGTGTGTGTGTGTGTGTATAGGCCAGTCTGCATATCACATGATGCCTGGTACATGAGGAGGTCAGAGGAGGGCATCATGATCCATGAGCCACCACGTGAGCACTGGGAACTGAACTTATGTCCTTTTTTTAAAAAAAGATTTATTTATTCAATGTATATGACACTGTCACTATCTTCGGACAACAAGAAGAGGGCATCAGATCTCATTACAGATGGCTATGAGCCACCATGTGGTTTCTGGGAATTGAACTCAGGACCTCTGGAAGAGCAGTCAGTGCTCTTAACCGCTGAGCCATCTCTCCAGCCCTGAACTTATGTCCTTTGTAAGAGGCAATACTCTTAACCTCAGAGCTGTCTATCTCTCACTGCCATAAAAGCCAGGTTCTCAGCTGGGGCTCTTACTACTCCCTCCCATGTGCCAGCCCCACCCCATGTTGTCAGGGCTCAGTGCCACCCTGGCCCTTCCCTCTTACCCAGTTTGAGAACACTTTGGTGGCAGACACATGTGCCCTGAAAAGGAGTGGGATGGCTCAAATCGCTGACCCTCCTGGCTGTTCCTGAACAGGGCCTCAGCTCCAGGGCAGCACCTGAAGCACTCATTCCAGTTCCTGACACGCAACAGGTGCTCCACGCACAGAGGCTAGGCTGTTGGCACTGTGGCTGTGTGGTAAGGAACAATATCTTCAGTTTCTCAGTGCTGTTTCCTTGTTTAAATGCCCACCGAGGGGCCAGAGTGATGGCTCAGCAGTTAAGAGCACAGACTGCGTGCCCAGGACCAGAGTTCTCCTCCCAGTGCCATGATGCTCAGCTCATGATCAACCATTTGTAACTCCGGCTCCAAGGGATCTGTGGCCGTCTTCTGGACCTGCCAAGTATGGTATTCATAACTGTGTCTAACACAGAAACACATGCAAATACACATAATTGAAAAATAAGATGCCTATTGCAGGCTTGACCAGTAAAGTATTTGCTTTAGAATCATGGGGACCTGAGTTTGAAACCAGGACCACGTGGGAATGCTGGATTAACTTTTCCTGGGGAAACACAGGAATAAATGAATATAAACGAAGTTGTGTGTGGTGGTTCATGCTTGTAATCCCAGCACTAGGGAAGTGGAGACCTGTGAACCCCCAGGGTTCCCTGGGCAGCCAGTCTAATACTTGGTGAGGCTCACAAAGAAATGCTCAAACCCTAAATGGTATTTCCCACCACTTAAGATCTTATTAATTAGTTCATCTTATCCCTCATTCTGAGACATAAAGGTAGTTGATTTCCAACATGTAATAAAGTAAAAAAAAAAAAAACACTGTTGTCAATACCTAAAATCTGATAAAATTTTAATGTTAAAATTTAATTTGGTGAATTGCTAAGAATTCTGACCAAAAGTTTTCACAATAGAACATGCATTTTTCCCCCCTATAAGTTGCTGTTTTCACCCAAACACATGGTGAAGACTACCATATCACAAGGCTCTGCTGTGTCTGATCTCACACACAGGTGTGTCACAGGTTAGCCATGCACTGTGGTTGACATTTTCTGCCTCTCTAGCTGTGGCTAAGTTGCTGAATCTTTTTTTTTTTTAAACTAATCTTTTTTTTTTTTTAAGATTTATTTATTTAATGTATGTGAGTACACTGTCGCTGTCTTCAGAGACACCAGAAGAGGGCATCGGATCCCATTACAGATGGTTGTGAGCCACCATGTGGTTGCTGGGATTTGAACTCAGGACCTCTGGAAGAGCAGTCAGTGCTCTTAACCACTGAGCCATCTCTCCAACCCCCAAGTTGCTGAATCTTGAAGAAAAGAGAAAAAAGATGTACAATAAGTGTGTGTGTGTGTGTGTGTGTGTGTGTGTGTGTGAGAGAGAGAGAGAGAGAGAGAGAGAGAGAGAGAGAGAGAGTCTCTGCTTGCATGTGTCTGTGCATGTGTGCATGTCTGGTGCCCATGGGGGTCAGAAGAGGGTGTCAGATCCCCTAGAACTGGAGTTTACACATGGTTGTGATCACTGTGTAGGAGCCGGGGATTGAACCTGGATCCTCTGCAAGAGCAGCCAGTGCTCTTAATGACTACACTATCTCTCCAGCGCTGTCCTTGATAATCTGAGGTTGAATGGCCGGTAGGAGCTGGGCACCATGTTACATGTTTCTGCTTACATGAAACATCTCAGATGGACAAAGGCAGGGACAGAGCAGGCCCATGGTCCAGGAGGGGCTGGAGGACTGCAGAGTTGGGAGAAGGCCTCCCAGAGCTTCCGCGGGATGAGGGAAAGATCCCAAACTAGACAGCGTGGCACTTGCACAGCACTGTGAGTTCACTTAATGCCACCAGTTCATATTCCTTTAGATGTGGAAATGGTAAACTTTATAAGTATTTTATAATAGTGAGGCGACAGAGAAGGCTCAGTGGGTAAAGGTCCCTGTTGTCAGGCCTGATGACCTGGGTTCAATTCCTAGTACACACAGGGTGGAAGGAGAGAACCAATTTCCCTAGGCTGTCCTTTGACTTCCACATGTAACCAGTGGCACATTAACACCAACAAATAAGTAGTAGGACTCTTGGCCTGAAGAGATGGCTCACTGGTTAAGAGCACTGACTGCTCTTCCAGGAGACCTGAGTTCAAATCCCAGCAACCACATGGTGGTTCACAACCCTCTGTAATGAGATCTGATGCCCTCTTCTGATGTGTCTGAAGTATACTTATGTATAATAAATAAATCTTAAAAAAAAACAAAACAAAAAAACGGGGTTGGGGATTTAGCTCAGTGGTAGAGCGCTTGCCTAGGAAGCACAAGGCCCTGGGTTCGGTCCCCAGCTCCGAAAAAAAGAACCAAAAAAAAAAAAAAACCATCAAATAACATAATAATAAAACTTAAATAAAATTTTTAAAAGAACATAGAACTGCTAGGGAGGAAATTACTAGATTTTAACTGAGTCATAGAGAATTAGTCTAGATGCTAGAAAAAAATAACTTCCTTTTTAAAGATTAAAAGAAATCCGTGTGTGTCTGTACTGGGGCTGTGCATGTGAATGTAGGTGTCGGCAGAAGCCAGAGGCAGCAAGTTTCCTAGAGCTGGAGTGACAGGTGGTTGTGAGCCCCCAGGTGGATGCTGGGAACTGAACCGGGTCCTCTGCAAGAGCAGTTTACGCTCTTAACCACCGAGCCACGCTCTGGCGCCTCATTACGTGTCTTGTCTCTTCACTCAGAAGGTTGCATGAGGTTAGTGGCCCTGTGTCACCACACTGAGAAACTAATTACTTCATAAGAATTGTTTAATAGTTTAGGCCACGATAAAGTAATAATGAAATGCTAATATTGTTTGTCCTGGTCAATAATAAATTTAAATAATTTATTAATATTTAAATTTCATCATTAAGGATGCTATTGCTGTGATGAAACACCTATGCCCAAAACCCTGGGAGCAAAAGGATTTATTCTGCTTACATTTCCACATTACTGTTCATCATCACAGGAAGTCAGGACAGGAACTCAAACAAGGCCGAGGGACCTTCAGGCAGGAGCTGAGGCAGAGGCCATGGAGGAAGCTGCTTACTGATTTGCTCACCATGGCTTGCTCAGCCTGCTTTCTTATAGCTCCTAGGACCACCCACCCTGGGTGGCCCCACCCATGATGTGCTGGGCCCTCCCACACCAACCACTAATGAAGAAAATGTCCTACAGGGGTTGGGGATTTAGCTCAGTGGTAGAGCACTTGCCTAGGAAGCGCAAGGCCCTGGGTTCGGTCCCCAGCTCCGAAAAAAAGAACCAAAGAAAAAAAAAAAGGAAAATGTCCTACAGGCTTGCCTGCAGCCAGCATTTTTCTCAATTGAGGTTCTCTCCTCTTTGTGTCAAGTTGACAAGGATTTTTATATTAATTTGTATCTTAAAAATTTTAAATACTACTTTAAATAGTATTTGTCTTAACTACTGGTGTGTGTGTGTGTGTGTGTGTGTGTGTGTGTGAGAGAGAGAGAGAGAGAGAGAGAGAGAGAGAGAGAGAGAGAGAGAGAGAGAGAGTTTAAAATTTGCACCCGAGGGAAGTAAATAACCTGGCCCTGCTGCACAGTTGATCTGTTTTATTTTTATTTTTATTTTTATTTTTATTTGTGTGTGTGGATCCATGGAGGCCAGAAGAGGAGACTGGATCTCTGATTCTGGAGTTATAAGCGATTGTGAACTGCCCAACATGGGTGTTGGGAAACAGACTTGGGTCCTCTGCAAGAGCGACAAGTGGTCTGAGCCACCTCTCCAGGTCTGGTTGTTCTGTCTTACAGCTGTTACCATGTCTGGCACAACAGTACATAGTTATTCTTTACACGTTCATTTGCAGGCACATATGTTAACTATGGTCTTCTTTCCTTTTCTATTTGAGACAGTGTCATGCAACCCAGGCTAGCTCCAAACTCTCTGTGCAGTCCAGGATGACCTTGAACTCTGATTTTGTCTCTGCCTGGAGTGCTGAGATTGCAGATGTGCACACCCAGGTATGTGGTGCTGGGGATACAACTCAAGGATCCATACAAATTCCCAGCAAAGGAATTCAGGTCAGAAACTCAAACAAGAGGCAAGGACTTGCTGGGCAAGTCCTCTACCAACTTGCCTACATCCCGGCCCTACAGCCTCTATTCAATCAACATGCAGTAAACTTACTTTGTTCCAAATGTCAATTATATATATATTACTACCATCAACCCCAGCTCATTTCTGCTCCATGGATTTCTTAATTGGATATGAACAGTGATGATGCTGCTGTGTTCTGCATATCCATATTTGCAAACATAAGCTGGCCTGTGCCGTGGAAGTTTTCTGCTGAACTTGCAGAAATATTCACAATACTGTCATGTGGTTCTTCCTCAGTGGAACAAACTTTCATGAGCTCAGCCTTACTTCTGATTTTCCAGGTTGAAGGGCCTCTTGACCCTACTGAATGCTTCTCAGGGCCAGCATGCATGCATGAGTGTGTGTGTGCGTGTGTGTGTGTGTGTGTGTGTGTGTGTGTGTGTGTGTGTGTGTAAAGGTTGACACTGAGTGCTTCCTATTTCCTGAGTCACTCTTCACCTTGTACTACTCTGAGGCAATGTCTCTCATGGCACATGAAGCTCCACCATGTCGGGGATGCACCACATGCCTGTTTGTTTTCTGTGAGTGCTAGAGATCACATGCCTGATTGATCACCGAAAAGTAGGTCCTGGTACATGAGCAGCAAGCACCCGGTAAGCTGTCTCCTTAGCCTGTCCTGCAGGCCTTTCTGAACTTTTAGTTCAGACTCTTGAGCCTGCCAATCTGAAGGGTACACAAGTGCTTGCACTGGGAACCATCTAGCTAGAGACTGTATGCTTGTGTGTTGGGTCCCACTTTTTCTCAATTCAGCTGAAACTGAGAGATAAGGACCAGAATAGAGTCACTTGTGAACAAACATGGCCACCTAACACATGAGTCTTTTCCTTAGGAAAGGCTCTGGTGATGGCCTCGGTAGACACTGGCTGGTGGCCCTGGCATGTACCAGCCTTCAATCACTCCTCCCTCAGGCAGCTGCTTCTACTGCCTTCTGACACGGATGCCCTCAGATCTGCTATTGGAACTTGTTGGCCACATACTCTTCGCCAGACATTCCAGAGGATACAGACTGTCCTCCACAGTGAACGGCCACTCCTCACCCTGAGTTGGCATTCCCAAGGAAACACCCATCCTCTGCCACACTAGTCCTGCCCCTTCTCAGAACCATGACAACTAGCATTTGCAGAGCATTGCAAATATTCCCTAGCAAATATTTCCTCGCCTCCCTGGCAATCCTCCTGGTGTTGGCAATGTGACACGGGCAATGAGATGTGAGAGTTACTAATGGATGAGCTCCCGGTGAGGCCCCTCAGAAACAAGCAGGCCAATGGGGGTGGGGGTCCAGGTGGGAAGGTGGGGACCTGAGCTCAATCCCCAGTACCCACAGAAAAGTCAGGAGGAGTGGTGACCCATGCTTGTAACCCCAGTGCTGGAAAGAAACAAGGGAATCGCTGGAGCTTGATGGCTAGCCAGTCCTGAAAGTGATACACAAGGTTGCCCTTAGACTTAACAAGGATGCACGCACACACAAACGCATGCACGCACGCACATGCTCTCACACACACACACACACACACACACACACAAGCGTGCACACACATATCCACACAATTCTAGCTTGCTTCCTCTTTTAAATTTAATTTTTTTTTTGGTTCTTTTTTTTTGGAGCTGGGGACCGAACCCAGGGCCTTGCGCTTCCTAGGTAAGCGCTCTACCACTGAGCTAAATCCCCAGCCCCTTAAATTTAATTTTTAAAAGTGTGTGTGTGTGTGTGTGTGTGTGTGTGTGTGTGTGTGTGAAGGTTTGTGCAAATGGCTGAAGTGCCCAGGGAAGGAGGCCAGAGGAGAGACCTAGATCTCCTGGAAGCAGAGTTTCAGGCAGTTGTGAGCCACCTGATATAAGTTCTAGGAGTTGAACTTGGATCCTCTGGAATTTGGACCCTCTGTAAGCCCAGTACACATTCTTAACTGCTGAGCCATCTCTCTACCTTCACAGTTTGCTTTCTGTGGCTGTAATAAACACAATGACTAGAAGCAACTAAAAGAGCAAAGGGTTTATTTCGGCATCTAGTTCCTAGTCCCACTCATCACTGAGGGAAGTCAGGGCAGGGACTGGAGCAGAAACCATGGAGGAATGCTGCTCACCGGCATGCTCTCTGCTGGATTTCTTACACAACCCAGCCCATCTGCCTAGGGGTGGTGCTGCCCACAGTGGACCCTCCCACATAATCATCAGTTAAGACAGTTCCTTACAAACATGCCCGTAGGACAATCTGATTGAGGGCATTTTCAATTATGGGTCCTTCTCCTAGATGGCACTAGGTCATGTCAAGTTGACAAAAGCCCAACCATTATACATATATACATACACATATGCATATACAGAAAGACAGACAGAGA
Organism: Rattus norvegicus; assembly: GCF_021556685.1. Lineage (NCBI taxonomy): Eukaryota > Metazoa > Chordata > Mammalia > Rodentia > Muridae > Rattus > Rattus norvegicus. Next base: position 72,110,347 of record NC_141541.1, read on the forward strand.
GAGAGAGAGAGAGAGAGAGAGAGAGAGAGAACAGTGCACAGGTGGAGCAGTCATGTGCCTCTATCTCAGGAAACATGTGAAGGCAGGATAACTTGCTAATATCTAGGAATGACACAAAGGATCCTGGTGGTACTGAGGCCTCTTTGGAGAAGCCCTGCGATGCCACCCCCTGCAGCGTATAGTTCCTACCACCCCACTTTAAGCTCCAGGCAGACTGGGCTACCAGCTCCACCCAGGTTTGGTTGAAGACTAGTTATAGTCTCATGATCCAACTCAAGTTGTTTAACATTGAAAGAGTTTATAGAGTGGAAGACATAGTTTCATATGGCATTATAGGCTAAAATCTAAACATAATTCAGGAACAGAACTATAATTATTTAAGTTAGGAACAGTGATAGAGTACTTTATCTAATTGACAAGTATGATGGACTAGATGTTAATTGTATAGCATACTTTGTAATTTACATGACTGTTATGATTTTGTTCAATTTATATCTGGGAGAAGAGGTTTTTTTCTCTTTTTAATTAGACAGAAAAGGTGAGAAGTAGGGGTGGTTGTGATGCTAAGGTCCTGTTCCCAGAAATTGAGCCAATAAGGCATGTTGAAATTGAGCGTTCTTGAGTGTTCTTGAGCATCTCTCTCTCTCTCTCTCTCTCTCTCTCTCTCTCTCTCTCTCTCTCTCTCTCTCTGTGTGTGTGTGTGTGTGTGTGTGTGTGTGTGTGTGTGTGTGTCTGAGTTTTTCATCCATGGATCCAATATTCTCTGGGCAGGGGCTGGTAGAACAGTCTACCCAGAGCTTAAAGCAGGGTCATAAACTACATGCTACAATCCCCATATTTCTTTTCCACAAAGAAGAAATTAACCCATAATTTTTGTTGTTTGTTGAGAGCTTCTCTGGAATGTTGTTCCTAACTAACTCAGCATCCAAGCTTCCTTACCTGCCAAAGCCAGCGCAGTCATCTGACAGAAACACACAAAACCTGCAGAGTTCAGGTTCAATACATAAAAACACAATGCATGTTTCACCCACACACACCTGTGATGATGTGTAATTTATAAATCAAGTAGTAGGAGATTACAAATAATTAATGGTGATGGTAATTGGAGATGGAGAGATGGGTCAGTGGTTAAAAGGATTTGCTGCTCTTCCACAGGACATAGGGTTTGGTTCCCAGCACCAAGGTGGCAGTTCACAACCCCCTGCTAACTCCAGTTTTAGATGTTCTGACACCTCTTCTGGCCTCTGTGGGTACTACATGCACACAGTTCCCATACACATGGGGGCAAAACCACCCATACACACAAATAAAAACAATTTTCTTAAATAAGGATAGTGATTGCAGTGGTGTGAATGAGGAGGGTCCCCACAGGCTCATATATGTGAATGCTTGATCCTCAGTTGGTGGGACTGTTTGGGAAGGATTGGGGGCGTGGCCTTGTTGGAGAGGGTGTGTCACTGGGGGTGGGCCTTCAGATTTCAATAGCCCACACCATTCCCAGGTATCTCAGTTTCTGCCTCCTGCTTATGGGTCAGATGTAAACTCTCAGGACTCCTGATGACATGACTTACCTGGCAATCATTTGATGTTTCCCCGCTGTCTCTTTCTGGTCACTATTCTCTGTGCTGCTCAGACTGGATAAATCTTCATGTTAATGGACGCCCTTGGCTCATCTCTGTTCAGTCTTAAAACATTTTGTTGTATTTTTCAGTCCTATACTGTGAGTTTGGTTCTTTTCTCTTCTGGTTACTTCTTCAGACTTTTCACCTTTTATTTCACCCCCAGAGTGTACACCTTATTTCCTGGAGTGTGCTCTTAGTAACTGCTTTTAAATCTCTGATCAACACCCGTGTTATGTCAGAGTTAGTATCTACCTTCCTTCCTGTCTGTCTGTCTGTCCATCTACTCTATTTGTTGTCTTTTCACTGCGAATTGAGACCACCTTTTAGAGTTCTTCATATTCTAAGTTTATATTGAATCCTAGATGTTTAAATTATTTATTTTGTATGTCCTAGGGTTTTTTGGGGTTTTTTTGTTTGTTTGTTTTGGTTTGTTTGCTTTTTATTGATGAGATAAAACACCCTGGCCTAGGGGGAAAAACCAACTAGGGAGAAGGATTTATTTCATCTTAGAGTTTACGATCGAGCACCAAGAGAAGCTAAGGCAGGAACAGCAAGCAGAAGCAGAGGTCATGGAGGGCTGCTGTTTATGCCTTGCTGCCCAGCGTTTGCTTGTCTGCTTTTTTTTTTTTTTTTTTTTTTAAATATAATTCTAGGACCAGCCCCTTGGAGTGGCACCGCCCACAGTGGGCTGGGCCACATCAATCATCAATCTAGAAAACGCCCCACAAACCAGTCTGATGGAGGCAATTTTTCAACTGAGGTTCCTTTTTCCTATGTGACTAGTTAAAGCTGACTAAGCTTTTTGCTCCGCTCTTTAAGGAGGTTCCAAATGTGCAAACAAGCGGCTAGTCACACCTACAGGGTGGCCCATCGACCCACAATTTAGGTCTCAGGCCAGAAAAATCAAAGCACAACTGCCCTTCTCCACCTACACCACATTGCCCTTGAGGCCAGGCTTAAGGGACCAGGAGCTCCTGACCCTGGCCAAGAAAGTCCTTAGAGGTTGTAGACGAGGGAGTTGGCAGTACCGAAGTGGGTAGAGGGATGCACCAGAAAGATCTGCTTGATGGTGTCATCTGCTGTCTGGATATGGACTGTTAGTAGCCTGTGCAAGTCATGGCCTCCTTCAGCACCACTCAATCCCCTCCCCTCCCTCAGCCCCACTCAGGCCCCTCCTCCTACCCTCAGCCCCGCCTCCTAGCTTCGAGCCCCTCCTCCTACCTTCTTACGTCTTGTCTGTGTCACACTCCGGCACAGAAGAAGTTCAATGTCAAGTTCACCCACTCCAGGTTGTGAGAAATTCTGACACAAATATATGTTCTGCTGTTGCCGGATATTCCCACGTCCTCCCAGGAAGACTTACTCTTCTCAGCCCAGGCCCTGAGTTACAGCCCATCTCAGAGACGCCAGGTTCGTCCCACGGCTTTGGCTACAGGTGTAGCTTCCTTGCTCACCCTTAGAGGCTTGATTTACTTTATAGGCAATGGTAGGAAGAAAGTCCTGGACTGAAATCCAGATGTCCAGCGGCCCAAGCTGGACTCCTCCAAATGAGTGACATTTTTCAACATGCCGGAGCCGAGAGTTGCTACGCTTAGTATTCTAAAAGATCCCCAAGGCACCCAGCCCTACACAGGTTATGCTGAGGGAAGAAAAATGGGACCATGCGGCTAGGCTGAAGAGCCTTCTGACTCTCCTGCGTGGCTGTGTCCTGAATATGGACTGATCACAGGTCACTGCTCTGCTCTTTAGCCAGGGAAATGGGGGGAGAGGGGAGTGGGCCTGGATAGAAGTGAAAGGTAGAAAAGAGTGAGTTTATCCCTCCCCCACAGGTACCATCGCAGGGAAGGAAGATTCTTCATTGTAGGGAAACTGAGAACCACTGCAGGGAACTGGAGAACCTGGATTTCCACTGCTCCGATGCAGACCCCGAGTCCTCCGTGCCACACTCCTCTTCCGTCTAGAGATGAACCTCACAAGACAGATGGGAAAGCTGAGGTCTGGCACATACGGGTCTTGCTCAAGCTCGTAGGACAGCTGGTCCCAGCCCAAGACCACAGCCTGTGCTGCTGAACCGCGGTGGTCTTTTCCTCCCAGGGGCTCGAAGGCTAGTGAAAACACATTGCTTGCTGTCCAAGGGTGGCAACCATAGGTGAGGAATGAGGTGGGCTCTTGCCAGCAGAGGTCAGCCTTTTCAGGGCGTGCTGCACTACGGCGGGTGGGGGCGGGGCGTTCTGACGTCCCACAGCAGGTAATGTGACTGAAAGAAATAAAAGTCCCCCTTCACAGAGACACTGTTTGTCCCAGTAAGCGGCTGTATTCAGCAAGCCTCTGGCACCCACATCTCACACTGCCTCATTTCCTGACCAGCGTCCACATCCCACCATGGGGAGCATTCCCTTCAAGCGGCATCTCTGTAGGCATGTGACTTCAGAGGGCGTGGCCCCTGGCTCCTGCTGGGTGGGCAGCTGAACAAGTGGCTCTAACCTCTTGCCTTATCCACTAGGTTGGAGAACACAGATGTTCCAAATCCTCTTCCCTGCATTTGTGGGCACTGGTAGAGCTGGCGTCCTCTAAACCAGGCTAGTGATAAAAATTCCCAATTCTGGCTTGGGGAGATAGGATGGTTGGTAAAGTGCTTGCTGCACAAGCCTGTGGACATGAGTTCAGATCCCCAGCACCCACATAAAAGCCAGATGCGGGGAGGCACACCTATAATTCCAGGACTGGTGAGGCAGAGATAGGAGGACCTCTGGGACTTCGGCCAGCCAGTCTAGCACAACTGGTAAGCTTCAGGCTCAGTGAGAGACCCTGTCTCAAAAAATAATGTGTAAGGCTGGAGAGGAGGCTTAGCTTGCTGTGCTTGCAGAGGACCTGGGTCAATTCCCAGCACCCATGTGGCAGCTCACAACTGTCCATAACTCCAGTTCCAGTCCCAGAAGGTCTGATGCCTTCTGGCTGCTAGAGATGCTACACATATTTATTACACAGGCATACATTAAGGCAAAACACCCAAACACTTAAAATAAAAACAATTGTTTTTTTTAAGTGGATATGCTGTGAATATGGCTCAGAGAAGAAGGTCGATGCCAGATCATCTAAGTTTAATCTCTGTTATCCACATGGTAGACGGAGAGAACCTGTTCTCGAACGTTGTCTTCTGCTGTCCGTACACTTGAACACAGAGAGGAAGATGAGGAAGGGAAAGGAAGGAGAAGGAAGAAGAGGAAGAGGAGGAAGAAAAGGAGGAGGGAGAAGAGGAGGGAGAGGAAGAGGAGGAGGGAGAAGAGGAGGAGACAATGCCCAGCTCACAACTCTGTCACTGAGAAACATAACTACCAACAGCTATGAACCCTTGCTGTGTCCCATGCCTCCGCCAACTTGCTCCAGTCAGTCAGTAGCATCCCTACAAGGTCTGGGGATCCTCCCAGACTCCCCCATATCCTCCTCAGCCTCCCACAGATGTGTTTCCTAAGAAATCTCTGTCTGACTCAGCATCTGCTTCTCAGAGAACTAGGACTCAACACAGGTCCTTACCCTGAAGGCTGTCCTGTCATGAGACCTGCCTGGGCTTCTGAGGTTGTGGGACCCCCATGGCCACACCTCAGAGCTGACACATTGAACAGTTGGTGCTTTCTACACCACATCCAGGACCTACTACCTGCCAGGGCCTGAGTGCAGGTCTCTTTTCCTTCAGCCCCTAGAGCTCCTACCCCACCCTGATTCCAGAAACCATGGGTCAGCCATTCTTCCCCAGGCAGAGGTGGACTGGAGCTGGGCTGAGTTAGCCAGAAGTCAAACAGAAAGATAGAGTCATATCTTCATTAAATTCTGAGTTTCATGGTTCATGAATTCATCCAGTACCATCTATGTGACAGGCATGGTGACAGCATGCATTCTATAAATGATATAGTCTTCAGAGACTATTGGGAAGTAGAGACTCCATTTGAACATTCACTCACATGGCTGTGTGATCTTGAACAAGTTACTAAAAGTCTCTGAGCCCATCCCTCCTCTATGTAAAAAATGCATTAGCAGACTCTAGCAATGTCTCCCAGGGGTCCTGCTTTGGCTGCAGCTAGTCCGTCCTTGAAGCAGCGACTTGGGTTCAGCCAGATACCATCGTCCCACAGGCAGCTCAGTAGATCAGCGCTGCACATTTCCAGCTATCTGCTTGCTGAAAGGGAGACTCCAGCGCTGGTCTAGCCTAGGCTCCTGTGGGGGAGGGGGAAGTCAACAGTTCAGCAGAGTTGCAGGAATCAGCCTGTAGGGGGCAGCCTGGCGACTAGTGGGAAGTTCTGTGTTCTTGAAGGATCTAGGTATGGAGACACCGTGGAGATGCTTCTCATCCAAGGGGCATATACAGGGCATCTTCAGTCCCAGGTAAAGCCTCAGTGTTCCACACCAGGGAAAATGATGCGGACAAAGCTTTCCTAGAGGAGGTGCTGGGGGCACTGAAGGCAGGAGAGGGAAACTCTGGAAGACAAACGGAACAGTGGCAGAGGCTGGAAGAGAGCAACTGAAGCGGCTAAGAGAGTAGAGAAAAGTAGGCAGACGTTTAAGCGTGCAGAGTCAGAGGTCAGGAATTCAGAAGAGAGGCACCAGATCTAGATACTGAGCAAAGCAATGCGACACAAGTGTATTGGAGAGGCAGTCAACTTAGGCAACCAGGTAAATGGGGTTGGGAGCAGAGGATGCATTTTGGAAACCTGGATGTCCTGGGCCGGACCATGCTAGGATTAACCAGGTTTGCTTTTGTTTTAAACAGCTCCCACCTCTCTGTCCATGTTTACAGAAATAAAGAAATGAGAATTAAGGAAACTCTTGTGTCTTGGGCCTGTCACATACCACCCCTATACCATCATAGTCACACCCAACGCACAGACACACCCACACACTCAGGAGCACCTTGGGTGCATGCCCAATGTTGACCACCAGAGGGCGCAGCCACCATCCGGTAATGAGCTCTTTAAGAACCCGCCCAAGCAAGTACAGCCAAGCAACTTAGAAAACCTGTCTTTCTGCCTCATTTCACGTGGGTGGGAATTGAGACTCCGAAGGAGAGGCGTGAGCAAAGCAAGGAAGGAGGGAGTGGCCACTTCAACAGTTGGATACAAGCAGTGCAGTTTGAAAGTAGACACATAAAAAAAAAAAAAAAAAAAAAAAAGAAAGTAGACACATTAAGCCCAGGAATGTAGGCACACACACTTGAGTGCTGAAACTATATACTGTGACACAACACTAATGAAAAGCAACTTGGGGGAAGAAATGGGTTTATTTGGCTTACAGGTTACAGTTTACCATTGAAGGAAGCCAGGGCAGGAACTCAAAGCAGGAACATAGAGGCCAGAACTGAAGCATAGATCATGGAAGAAAGCTGCTTACTAGCCTTATACAGCAGGGGCCCTCTTGCGTAGGGATGGTACCACCCACAGTGGGCCTGGCCCTTCTACATCAGTTATCAAGCAAGAAAATGCCCCAGGGACATGCCCGTAAGCCAATCTGATGGAGGCCATTCTTGAATTGAGGATTCTTTTTCTCAGGTGTGTCAACATGATGACTAATGTTGGCCATCACACCCCCCACCTAGAAAAGGACCTTCTTACCACCTGTCAAGTCCCTGTGTTGCCGTCACACTAAGGGGACACTCTTCATCCACACCATGTGTCAGCTTTTAAACCCTCTTTCAATCTCTCACTCGCTCTCCATCCTTTAGACCAGCCTACCTGCCTTCCTCTTTTGTGTGGCTCAAGTGAGTCCCTGTCCCAGTGTCCTCCAAAGCAGCCACCAAACTTCTTGTTGCTCACACCCTTGTTGGTGCCCCACACCCTTAGAGCCAGAGCCAGGACCAGAACAGGGAGACCCAAAGCCCAAGCTCTGTTCAGCCACCAGCTCTTGTGGTGATAGGGTCCCTTGAGATTAATGGCCTGGACATGCTCACATCTTGAGTCTGCAGCGCTCTTCCTGATAGCCCTTCAGGATAGTCCCTTAGGGTACTTCCAGCGCCTAAAATGAAGACATGCAGCTGCTATGTGTTGCCCAGTAACAAACCAATATGTAGTCCAGCATGTACACAGACACATATACTCAAGATAAATAAATAAAACGCTGAAGTGGAAACTTAAGGGTTCTTTGGAAAGTCAGTTGTGTTGGATGGTGTTTTGCTGGGGCAAACACATGAAGGAGTGTGTCCCTGAAGTGGACACAAGTGAAAGGCTAAGGCAGACTCGTGAAGGGACGTTTCACTAAAGCAGACACAGGAGAGAGGGTGTTCTCCTAAAGCAAGCACGTGAAAGGACATGTGATAAGGGAGTCTTTACTAACAACACGCATGAATTGGTCCGCCTTACGTTGCATAGTTGAGCTGCATTTGTCAGGACTCCACAAAGAGAAATGCATCCTGCTGCAGTTTCCTGCCCCTTCCTTGGACTTCTTCATTCTTTTCCCTTTTGTCAAGCACATAGACCATTGGAAGATCCCAAGGGCAGTTAGGGGAACCCTAGGCAAGAGTTGAGAGCCTCAGACTTGGTTACCACGAATGTCAGCAAGTGCCTTTCCAGACCTTGGCGACTCATCAGACAGGGACAGGAATGGCCGCCCCAGTTACCACATCCACACCGCACCTCATACTCGCTGTCACAAGGAATATATCCAGACCCCATTCCATACTTGCCCTTACAAGGCACATATGAGGGATATGCTACTACGGTCCCTATCTTATAGGGGAGGAAACTGGCAAAGGCGGGCTGAGTGGGAGAGGAAAGACGTGACCCTCGTTTCATTTCGTGAACAGTGACGTTATGACACTCAGAACATGGAGGCCTTTGAGGGAGGACTCTGAGGGAAAGAGTGCTTGCCACACAAGCATGAGGACCTGAGTTCAAATCCCCACCAGGCTTGGCCTCATAGGCACCTGTAACCCCAGTGCTGTAGGGGCAAAGACAGGAAGACCCCAGGGCTTGCTGGCTGCCAGTCTAGCTCCAGGCTCAGTAAGAGATGATGTCTCCAGGGAGTAAGGCAGAGAGTGACAGAGCAGGACAGCTAGACACCACAAGTGCACATGATTGTGCACACCAGCACACGTATACACACACACACACACACACACACACACACACACAATGCAAAGCTAGGTGTGGCCATGAAGAGCCGTAATCTCAAAACTTGGGAGGCTGTGGCAGGAGCATGGAAAGTTTAGGTCAAGTTGCAGTGCATAGCAAGACTGCCTCAAAGGAGAGAGAAAGAAGGAGGGAACACAAATGTGACCCTAAATACATTATCAGACAATTCACAGAAAGGCATGCAAATGGCCCTCCGCCCTCTGAAATGCTTCCTAAGGAGGCACAAATAAAAGAAATGCAAATTTAAACTGCTCCAAGATACCATTTCTCAACGATGAGATTGGCATAAATCCAAGAGTTTGGCAGCTCTCCTTACTGGGAAGGCTGCAGAGAAGCAGGCTCTCACAGAGGGCTGATGGGAATGTGGAAGTGGTTCTGCTCTGTGTGTGTGTGTGTGTGTGTGTGTGTGTGTGTGTGTGTGTGTGTGTGTACATGTGTGAGTGTAAGTGCCTTAGCAGGCCAGGAGAGGGTGTCAGATCCCCTGGGGCTGAAATTATAGGAAGTTGTGAGTCACCGAACATGAGCGCTGGGAATAGAATTTGGGTTCTCTGGAGAAACAACAAGTGTTTCTAACCACTAAGCCATCTCTCCAGTGCTAGCCATTACGCTTTATAGATAGTTAAATTAGTATAAGTTAATGTAAGGATAAAGCGTAAACTTTTTCATTAAATGATGAGGAGGATTGGGTAAAGGGGACACAAAATTTGGGTCCCTCCGACGACCTTTTATTTCGTCTGGCAAATGAATTTATTAGCATCCCATCACTGTGACAAAATACCCGAGGAGTACAAGTTAAAAGGAAGAAAGGTGGGGCTGGAGAGATGGCTCAGAGGTTAAGAGCATCGACTGCTCTTCCAGAGGTCCTGAGTTCAATTCCTAGCAGCCACATGGTGGCTCACAACCATCTGTAATGGGATCTGATACCCTCTTCTCGTGTCTGAAGACAGCTACAGTGTATTCATATACATAAAATAAATAAATAAATCTTTAAAAAAAAAGGAGGAAAGGTTTATTTGGGATCACAGGGTCAGAGGCATCAGTGACTGGTTGCTTGGTCTAGCAGCTCACTCTGCAGCAAATGGAAAACAAATAGAAAGGGAGGACCGGTGTCCCCAACGCCCCTTCAGAGTGGACCTTCTGCCACCCAGCCCCTGCCTTAAGGTCTCTACCATTCCCCAAAAGCACCATCAGTCGAGGCCATTTCAACAAATAAACCTTTGAGAGATGGCTAAGAGTCAATCCACAGCAATGGACTTTGGAATCGTAAGGGCAGAAGTGGTGCACACCTTTAATCCCAGCACCCAGGAGGCAGAGGAAGGAGAATCTTGAGTTTGAGGCCAGCCTGATCTACAGAGTGAATTCCAGGTTGGCCAAGGCTGCATAGAGAAATTCTGTCTTGGGGGAAAAAAAAAGTGAAATCTCTAAATGAAAGAAGTTTAAGGGGTTGGGGATTTAGCTCAGTGGTAGAGCGCTTGCCTAGCAAGCACAAGGCCCTGGGTTCGGTCCCCAGCTCCGAAAAAAAGAAAAAAAGAAAAGAAAAGAAAAAAAAAAGAAGTTTAAGTGTATCAGTGCCAGCCAGTTTATGCATTGTGTCAGCTAACCTCTGTGAGAGGAGCCACTCTAGACTTATGTCCTCTCACTGTTTGCCTCCTGCTTCGAGTAAATAATTTTTTTTTTAAATATGGTACAGTTGGGGAGATGGCTCAGTGGTAAAGCAGTTGCCTTGAAAGGGTGAGGACCTGACTTGGATTCCTGGTACCCACATGAAAGCCGGGCATGGCTTGCTCCTATAGTCACAGTTCTGGTGAGCTGGAGGGCTCCGTGGGAACTCACGGCCAGTCATCCCAAACAACTCGGCAAAGCCCTCAGACAAAGAAAGACTGTTTCAAACAATAAGTGGAAGATACCTGAGGTCTAACAACCAAGGTTGTCCTCTGACCTCCACATGTGTGTGCCTTGCATGTGCACACATTCACATCCACACATCGGTGTTCTTGAGACATTATGGTTGAATATGAGTGAATTAAGGATGACTTCTGGAATTTTCTCCAAAAGTGATTTAGCTGCTGGGGGCCAGTGAGATGGCTCAAGTTTGCTCACTGAATCCCACAGTGGCAGAAAAGTGACTCCACAAAGTGTTCTCTGACCTTCACACATGCGTGCCATGGCACACTCGACCCCTCCCCACACTAATAATAAATACATTTCAAAATAACACTAATAATTTAAACTCTTGGGGGTGACGGTAAGCCATGCGGTGGTGACCGCTGAAGCCGCTATGGGTCTCAGAAGCTCTTTAAATACAATTCTTTCTACTGCCACAGATGCTAGAAAGTTTCCTAACAGAACTGGCTAAGCTGCTCACTGGGACAGTGCTCGCCTCACAAGTACAAGGTCCTGAGTTCTAATTCCCAGGACCTCAAATAAATGTTTTTCATGACAAAACATTTTTAAAAATCTGGTGCTTGGTAAGTGTTCACTTTGGAAAGCAGCTGCTACTGTGCTTCTTCTTCCTCTTCCTCCTTCCCCCTCTCCTCCTCCTCTTCTTCTTCCTCCTCCTTCTCATTCCCCCTCCTCCTCCTCTTCCTCCTCCTCTTCTTCTTCCTCCTTCCCCTCTTCTTCCTCCTCCTCCTCTTCCTTCTCCTCCTCCCTCCTCTTCTTCCTCTTCCTCCTCTTCTTCCGCCTCCTTTCCTTCAGGTAGGGTATCCTTCTGCCCCCACCTTCCAGTTTGTGAAGTGAAGGCAATGGGATCCAGGCTTCATGCATGCTAGGGAACCACTCTACCAACTCAGTAAAAGCCCAGCCCTGACAGTTCCTTAGGAAGCACCAACCACTCGACCCGGCAAATCCACTCTCCGCCATCTACCGAGGGAAACTAAAGCTAGCTCATTCACCGTCTGCTTTCTGAGTATTGACGTAGCCAGTTGTTTCAAGTTCCTGCTTCCTTGACTTCCCCACCAGCACAGACTGTACCTTTGAATTGGGAGATGGAATAAACCCTTTGTCTCAGAGAGGAGAGAGAGGAAGGGAGAGAGACAGAGAGATGAGTTGTATTGTTTTAGTTTAGATTTCTTGTTTGTTTGATACTCAAGTTAAGATTTAAATGTTAAAAATTATACTTTGGGGTGACTGAAGAGATGACTCAGTGGTGAAGAGCACTGACTGCTCTTCCAGAGGTCCTGAGTTCAAATCCCAGCAACCACATGGTGGCTCACAACCATCTATAATGAGATCCAATGCCCTCTTCTGGTGTATCTGAAGACAGCTACAGTGTACTTACATATAATAAATGAATAAATCTTTTTAAAAAGTTATACTTTGGAAATGATTCAGCTGCTCTGAACTATAGTTTAGCACACAGCTATGAAGCTAAACATACATGTCCCTGTAGTCCCTCTAATAGAGATCAACCCCAAAGAAGTGAGCATCTATACTTGCACAAAATCTGGAAGTATAACATATTCAGTGACGTTCTTCATACTATCCCAAACTAGAAACAGGTCAAACGTCCCTCACCCAGCAAGCACATAAACAAATGGCACTGCGTCCATGCAAACCCATCAAACGGCGACAGGAAGGAGCAAGTGTGAACAGCTTTCCAAGCCCCTCAGCCAAGTGACAGGAACCAGATCCCATGTGCAAAGGCATAATACTATGGGGACAGAAAACGAAGACCAGGCTGGAGGTCGGAGGAGGGGTTGCCTACAGCAAGGCTTGATGAAAGGGTTCTATATCTTGATTGTCATGGTGTTTACATTTGCTATACATTTGTCAAGCCTCATAGAGACTTCAAGGAATAACTCTTACATCATGGGACTAATAGAACATGGTGCTTGAATACTGACCAGCTGCGTGTTGAGTGACTATCTGATGCATGAGTGAAGGAGAAGTCATCTAGCAGAAAGGCACAGTCAAGGATGTCTAAGACCCACAGGATCTCAGGGTGAGGTGACCAGTGGGCAGCTGGGTACTAAGAGTGGAGGCCTGGAAGCCACAGGACCTTTGACTCTCAGCTGGTCTTCCCTTCAGTATTCTGCCTCCACCTCCTACGTGTCACCCTGCCTCCTGAGAAAACCACCTTTAGTTCATGTGCTACCCAGATCACTCAGACCACACATCGCTGCCCAAGTTCCCCTAAGAGCTGAGAGGGGGCCCAAGTGTGCAGAGAGGCCCAAGCTGGTGCCCACAAGGACCTTCCTGGTATTTCTGCATCTTGTCCAAGTTTCAGGAAACAGGACTCTCATCCTGTGTGGAGAGCAGAGAGCCACTCTCATCGGCTCCTCTGAAATGGTCTTATCCCAGTGTGGGAGATGGAAGGCCCAGCCCCCCATTGGGGAAGCACAGATCTCTCACTGCAGAGCATCCCTGGAGAGGCTGAGAGCATCTTTGTGGTTCTCAGGTTTCCCAGTCTTCCCAGTTGTTGGAACCTTAAGCCTCCCTGCTTTCCCGAAGACAGAGCTGCAGGATATAGTTGTGTTTTCACCATGACTAAGGATGTTTAGCAAGGAGGGATGGGGTGGGTCCAAACTGAGGAGAAATCCCATCACATAGAGAGGTACTGGGTCCAGAAGAGGAAGGAAATGTGGAATACACAACGGGCTAGTTAAACATCATCAGTCACAGAGCTGTTGGTAGACTGCTCAGGCGAGCAAGCCAACCTTGCAGAAGATACAGGAAATTTCCGTACCCCACCACCAGGGGGAGCACATGTACCACTACATCTGGATTGGCTGTGTAGTGTTAATCCTGCCATTCACAGATTAGGAAGAGCAAGAGAAGATTCAGGGAAAGCACGGTGAAGCAGCCAGGAGAGCCAAGGGCAGTGGGTGGTTAAATGGGCCGCCACTCTCTGGTGGCGTTTGCACAAAGCAGAGAATCATCCACAGTTCAGGGATTCCCTAGTGGTTGTCTCCACTACGAAGCTGTGTGGCCGAGGCCAGTTCACTGCACCTTTCTGGTTATCTGTTCTCACCTCTGGAAAGCAGGGTGGTGCCTTCCCCACTCAGAAATGACAGGAAAGGGTTGATGTTGCAGACATCTACATGGTTCTGCCTGCAGGAGTCTCTTTAGTAACAAAACAGAAAGGGTAAATGAGCTGACCTCTCAACTGGTGGCTGAGTGAGGCCTGGGGAGGAGAACGTGCCCAGGGAATGGGCTAGAACACAAGGGAAGCATCCAGGTATCAAAGCTGAGGGTTTGGCCAGCACCAAAGCCTTTTTGTGCCAGCTGTTTGCTGGGGAGCCTAGTCAAGTTTCTTTCTTCCTCTGAACTTCGATTTCTTCCTCCTTGAAGAAAGGGAACCACATCTGATTCTTGCAACTCTGTGTGATGAGATAAAAAGCTGGTGTGTCCCAGCCCAGCTGTATCTCTCAGCTCCTCCCTCTCCAGTGGCTCTGGGCCGACTCTGAGATGAGGGCAGGTAGGGAGAAGGTCACCGGAATAGGCTGGCTCCCTATTTAGGGCCCACAGCAGGGACACTGATCACAAAAAGTCTCAGTGAGGCAAAGTCAGGCACTTCTTAGGAGAGGGGCCATTGAACAGCAGAGACTTAAGCTGCCCTTAGCAGGGGCTCTGGTCTAAGTCTGGGTCTTGACCCTCTGTGAACCCCTGCATATTTCCTCACATTCTCCAGGAAGCCTAAGTTCCCAGGAATGGCCCTTCAATGCCATCTACAGAAGGGGCAGAGAACAAAGCAGGCGTGACTTTTAGAACTGTTGTAGTTCTGGGAGCCATAGTCGCTTTCAAGGGGAATTCCTCAAGGAGTCCACAGACTACACTTGAGGACCCTAGGGCAGTAGGAGACAGGAAATCCTGGCATGGGAACACTTGTCCAAGGGGATGAAAGACCAAGAGACTTTAAAGGGGATCTTGGAAGACTGGGGCCTTCTGGTGCAGGGCCCCTCCTCTTAGGAGTGATAGAAGAGCTTTGGGTGAATTCCTGGTGGCTCCAGCTTTGAGGAATCCTCAGGCCTTATCTCCTACTGATATGTACTGACATGTTTATGGATGAAATAACATGCCTGACATTTGCTTCAAAAACACCCAGTTGCCAGAAGAGGCAGAAAGTTTGCATAAGGAACGAAATTGGCCATGACTGATGGACAGTGGCTAAGTAGGTGACCGAAACGAGGCGCCCCTCACACTGAGCTTTCTGCTTTCTGTAAGAAAATGTTCTCTCAGAGCTGGAACTCAGAGTGCTGGCCTAACACTGCATGAGGGCCTGGGTTCCATCTATCCCCAATACCACATTTTAAAAAACCTGGGCATGGTGTGGGCTCTGTGACTCAGCAGGGTAAAGGTCTTACTCTGAAAACCTTATGTATCCTGAGTTCCACCCCTGTTCTCACAGTGGAAGGAGAGATCTGGCTCGTGCAAGCTTTCCTCTGCCTTCCACACAAACACTTGGACATAAGTGAGTGTGTAGGAGCACCCAAGCACACGCGTGTGCGTACAAACACACACACACACTAAATTAGTTTTTTAAAAACAATCATAGGGCCTGGAGAAATGGCTCATTAGTTAAGAGTGCTGGCTGAACTTTGCACTTTAGGACCTAGCACCTACATTGCAGCTCACAAACACCTGTAACCCCAGCTCTGGGGAATCTCATGCCCTTCTTCTGATCTCTGTGGACACTGCATGCACATATCAGTATGCAGGCCGAATACCCACACACATAAAATAAAAATAAATCTTTAAAAACAAGACAAAAAACCCCCAAAAACCGTCATGGAAGTGCTTGCCTGTAAGAGTGGCACTCAGGGCTGGAGAGATGGCTCAGAGGTTAAGAGCACCGACTGCTCTTCCAGAGGTCATGAGTTCAATTCCCAGCAACCACATGGTGGCTCACAACCATCTGTAAAGAGATCTGGTGCCCTCTTCTGGTGTATCTGAAGACAGCTACAGTGTACTTATATATAATAAATGAATAAATCTTTAAAAAAAAAAAAGTTTAAAAAAAAAAAAAGAGTGGCACTCAAACTATGGAGGTAAAATCACTCTCGGTGGCTCACACCTCCAATCCCAGCACTCGGGAGGCAGAGGCAGGTACATATCTGAGTTTGAGGTCAGCCTGGTCTGAATAATGGGTCCCAGGACAGCCAGGGCTGCATAAAGAATCTTTGTGTTAAAAAACAAACAAACAAAACAATATGCGGCTGGAGAGATGGCTCAGTGGTTAAGAGCACTGACTGCTCTTCTAAAGGTCCTGAGTTCAAATCGCAGCAACCACATGGTGGCTCACAACCATCTGTAATGAGATCCGATGCCCTCTTCTGGTGTGTCTGAAGACAGCAACAGTGTACTCATATACAAATAAATACTCATAAAACAAATAAATCTTTTTTAAAAATAAAATAAAAGCTGTAGATGTGGGTGGATCAAAAGTTCAAAGCCAGCTTCAGCTATACAGAAACTTGGAAGCAAGTTTGAAACTCTGCCTCAGAAAGAGTTCATATGTCTACTCACAGCCCTGTGACCCAGGACTAGGCAACCAGCCAGTGGCCTCCAAAGTGTTACGGTACCAGCAGCCACTCAAGCCCTTCTGGTGGCCGTCTGATCTCCACATGGCCACCAGAGGGAGCCCTGGACAGCGATAGGCCTTCCTGGCTCAACCTTGCTCTGCACCAGTTCTCCACAGGACCAACCCATAGACTAACTTCATCAGGCCAACCTGCTCAGCTGCCACAGCCCGGCCCACAACACTTTAAACACTGCAGAGCTGAGGGCTGTAGTTACTTTATATAATTTGTGTCTATTGTTTATCTGGAACTCAGAGATTGCCGAACAATCTCTATACATCGGGAAGACCTCTAAGAAACCCTTTACTCTTACCGAAGGAGACAAGCCATCTCAATGGCCCAGGGCCCAGTATACAGAGGTGCCTCTTCCTAGGAGAGATATAGCCTCTGACTGAGTTATACCATTGCCTGCCAGCAAGGACTTTAAGCTTACTTCAGATGACAGATGTCGATTTGTGGTATGTAACTTGCCCAGCTCTCCATGGCAGTACCGCAGGAGGCCAGACAAGCAGGAACTTCCTGAATGAGCAGCCAGCCTTCTTCTTCTTCCTCTTGCTTCTCCCCAGCTGTGTGGGGGACTGGCAGAGTCTGGCCATGTCCAGGCCTCAGCTGGCAGCCTGCTTTGGGTCTTTTTGGACTTGGGCCCTATCTGCTATGTGTCCCATGGTAGTGGGGAGAGGGACCCTGTGCCAGGCGCCGGCTGCCCCATGGCCTGAGGGTGTCCACTGCAATTATTACAAGTAATCAGTTGACCAGCCCGGCCCCAGCCCTCCTCCCACGCCAACACTTGGCCCTTGTTCCTGGACAGGCCCCTCTGTGTCCCGTCCTTTGTGGCTGACATTTCATTAGGATCAGACAACACTGGGGTAACCCCGAGCCCCAAGCCCTTTTGAGGGAAAGGGGGCTGGTTCTGGCCACGCAGATACTTGGCGTGGGGAGTCCAGGCAGACTGGCTGTCGCCAGCCAGGCAGCTACCCCCTCCCACCCCCAAATATCCAGTGTGGGCCACAGGCTGCTGTGGAGCCACGGGGCGCCAGCTGACTCGGACGCTTTTGTTCTGGGCTGGAGTGGTCTAAGCATGGTGGCTCTTTCACTGAGGGGACACAGATAACAGGCGGCAGAGCCTGATAAGGTGTCTGCCAGTGGTTTCCTCCCAGACAGGTCCCACTGCTCCCACAGGCCCGAGAGGACTTGGCTCATGCCTGTCACCACAGAAAAGCTCCCCCTCCCCAGGGTCTGAGCCTCCCCACATAGGCCAAAATAAAGGCCAGGGGAGGTTTTGTATGGAGAGGTCAGCAGAGTATCCAGAGGCTCCAGGCCCAGAACAGGCTCGACTGCCTCAGTTTCCTTTCGGTGAAGAGAATGTCAGGGAAGGCATCTCCCTGGGAATTCTGTAATACACTTAAAATGAACCGGGCCTCCTGGGCTGGGTTTTGGGGGGGAGGAAAGGGGTCCCTGAACTTTTCTAGATCCCCTCAAATTCATCAGCGTCACCTAGGATAAACACAGCCTCCTCTATGTCAGGCTCTGTGATAAGGCTTAGGAAAAGATAAGCCATGCCTCAGGACTGCATGGGGCTGCTGAAGGGAATCAGCAGAAAGATCTATCATCACTCACCAACCTAACCCAGACCAGGGCCCCAGCCCCAGGCTCATAGAATGGAGGAGGCTTGGGGTGAATAACAGTACAAAAAGACCACAGCCCTGAGAGCCAAGGTGGCCAGGGGTCTCTAGTCTGATGGGGGAGGTCCACCTGGTTTCTTGGGAAGTATTTACTCATCACTGCTACCTGACAAAGGCAACATGGGACAGGAAGGGCTTGTTTTAGCTCACAGTTTGGAGAAGCAGTCCACCATGGTGGGAAAGGCATGGCAACTGGGCATGGAGACTGTGCCATGAGAAGAGCTGGCATGGAACTGGCAAGGTCAAACACCAGAAATCTCTAAACTTGAGACCAGCAGCGGTAGAAGAAGCCTCAGAAGGTGCACATAACCTAGAGACTCCCAAGCAGGTGGTCACAGCACCTGAAATTCTTCCCCGTGCAAATGAGGCATTTCAGTAGCCAATGACCTTTCCCTCCCTGGATATTCTCACCCCAAAACTATATAAGCCTTGGTTCACCCTGAATAAAGTGTATGTGTCCAGAACAAGCTAAGATCACTTCAGAGAGCTGCTTCATGAAAGATCATCCGAGAAGGCCCTCACCTAAGAGTCATGATGCTAAGATTCTCGAAGAAGGTTCCCCATTCCCCTTCACTAGTTCCCAACCTGACCAGGATCCTGCAGAACCCACCAGTTCCTCCAACTCGACCAGACATCCTGAGAGGGGAGGTGGAACCCAGAACTACAGCTGATCACTACGCATCTGCAGTCAGGAAGCAGAGAGATGAACTCAGCCTGAATTCTCCCCCCACCCCTGCCCACTCAGGTTATATCCCTAGACCATGGAATGATGTCATGCTCATTTAGAGCAGGTCTCCCCAGCGTAGTAAACCCAGTCTAAGAACTCCCTCACAGGTGCACCCAGAAAATCTCCTGAGAATTGAACTTCGTTCTGTCCCTCGCACCATCCCACCCTTTCTAGAGCAGTTCTTACAGTGCAACTCATAGCCGCCACCATACACCTAAGCACCACAGGCCAGGACTGCAGTGACAGAGCCAGCTTCTGCCCCAGACACATACAGCTCAGTGAAAGGCAGAGAGAGCCGTGGAGCCGCAGGAGCAGGGGAGGGAGGTCAGTCTTGGGCTAGGCCACTCTCATGTAGTGAGAATTCTAGAATTTTGGTTTCTTTAAAAAGCAGAGTCACCCCTAACTCTGAGATCTTTACTGCACACCAGGCCTGGGGACCTGAATGCCAGTGGGCGGTGATATAGGATCTTGAGTGCTCTAACTTGCTCAGCACGAAACAAAACAACAGAAGAAAACAAAACCAAAGAAACCCAGAGCCCAACAGCACAGTATCATACAACCCAGAGCTACTGAGTTGCCAGCAACCACAGCAGTGACAGCAGCTTGGTCAGTGGACAGGGCAAGGGACAGCTTCCTGTAGGACAGTGTCGTCCTTCTGGAGTGGTGCCAGGAAGCAGGAATGTTCACAAGCACCCATCCTGAGGGAGCTGCAGCCTCCCTCCCTCTTGCCCGCCCACTCAGGCGTTCTGGGTTTCCCTCTTGTTCAGCCTTTGTATGAACTCCACTGTGTATACAGCAGGCATGCAAACATGTACATGCATATACATAAAGCCATGCATGGTGCCAAATCAAGATAAAACACTTCTAGTGTGCCAGAAGCGTCTCTAGAGCCTCCTTCCAAGCAGTCCCCTGAGGATATCCAGAGACTCAACTGCTCACCATAAACTGCATCGTCCATTCTGGAAAACACTGATGGAGCCTTGCTACCTGTTCTGTGCCTCTGGCTCCTTCCCTCAGCAAAATGTCAGACTGGCTCATACTGCTGAGTCTTCTGCTAGTTTCTTCTATTAATTTATTTGCTTGTTTGTTGTATGTTTATTTTCTAAAAAGATTTTATTTATTTATGTATGTGAGTCACTGTCTTCAGTCACATCAGAAGAAGGCATCAGATTCCACTCCATGACAGATGGTTGTGAGCCACCATGTAGATGCTGGCAATTGAACTCAGGACCTCTGGAAGAGCAGTCAGTGCTCTTAACCACTGAGCCATCTCTCCAGCCCTTATTTTATTTTATTTTTTTGAGACAGAGTTTCTCTACTTAGCCCTGGCTGTCCTGGAACTGGACCAGCCTGGCCTCAAACTCACAAAGATCCACCTGCCTTCGCCTCTTGCGTGCTGGGATTAAAGGTGTGTGCCACCGCACCCGACTTGCTGGTTTCTTTTTCAATGTTGACTCTAGATAATATTTTGTTGCAGGACATAACCTCTGATGTGGTCTTTCTGTTTTCTTCCTTCTCCTTTTTTATTTCCCCCTCCTGCTGCTGCTCCTCCTCCTCCGTTACTCCCCCCTCACCTCTTATTTGCCTATTTTTTGAGAGAGGTTCTCTTCTAGCCTAGGCTAACTTCAAACTAGGTAGCCCAGGATGACCTTGTACTTCTGACCCAGCTAACTCCACTTCCCGAGTGCTGGGATCACGAGCGTGTGCCAGCACTGCTGATTTATTCAGTGCTGGAGACTGAACCTGGAACCTTATG
Source organism: Rattus norvegicus (assembly GCF_021556685.1). NCBI lineage: Eukaryota > Metazoa > Chordata > Mammalia > Rodentia > Muridae > Rattus > Rattus norvegicus. Next base: position 72,130,772 of record NC_141541.1, read on the forward strand.
CATGCTCGGCAAACTGAGCTGTTTCTTCAGCAACTTGATTTTGTGTTTTCAGGGTCTCGCTTTGTATCCCTGACTGGCCTGGGACAACTCATTAATAATCCACTCTGACCTCAAACTCGGACAATTCTTCTGCATCAGCTCCCTTGGTGGTGGGATTGTAGACATAAACACAGCACACTAAGCTCTGTATATGTGCATGAGTGTATGCATGTGTATGTATGTGTGTATATGTGTGAGTGTATGTGAGAATGTATATGTTATGAGAGAGAGAGTGTGTGTGTGTATATGTGTGAGTGTATGTGAGAATGTATATGTTATGAGAGAGAGAGAGTGTGTGTGTGTGTGTGTGTGTGTGTGTGTGTGTGTGTGTGTGTGTTTAAACAGAGTGTCTCCCATGTAGTTCTGACTATCCTGGCACTTCCTATGTGGCACAGCCTCAAACCCACAGTAATATACCTGCCTTAGCCTCCTGGGAGCTGGGATTACAGATGTGTACCATACTATTCGTTCCTTTGTGGATAGGCACCAGGGTGGGTCCCACTGGGGACCATTGTGAACACTGTCGGCATCCCTGCCTGAGCCTCTTGCCATGCGCCTCTCAGTCTTATGGGTAGGCACCTGCACCCTGAGTGCTAGCAGGCATTTTCACAGCAGGTCCATTTCAAGGGACAGAGAGGAGGGTTTAGAGAGTAGATTAGTCCTCATCTCACAGGGTACCTGAGTGCACGAATGCTGTCCTGGACCCAGAGATTCCTGCTTCTAGCATCTTTGAGATGGTCAGCTTTCTTTTTCACCTTTCTAAGTCCATCTTGTTAAACAGGTGGGAGAAGCCCAAGATGGCGGGGTGTGGGAGTAACTTTAGCAGTTACCCCCAGCTGGAGTAAGTGGAGCTATCATCTGGCTCCTTTGCTCTAGCCACGGAGTCTCCCCTGTACCCCCGCCCTTGCACTAAGGCATGCTCCTGCCTCCAAGTCCAGACCCCTGCAGATCCTTCTTTCTGTACTTGTCTGCTCTGACATCAGCATTTCTACCCAATTGGTTGTGGTGATTACCTGACCCAGCCTAACAGAAAGCTTACCCCCCAACATGCATGGTCCCTTTCTGTCCCCTGGCTTTTTGTCCCACCCTGCCCAGCTTTGTTATATATATTCACTTATTCGCTTATTTCCTGTTCCCACTCTGTGATATGAACTTTGAGGCTGGGCAGGAACCCTCTTTGCTGCTCCACCCCCACAGGGTGACATCTGGCAGCTGGCACATGCTTCAGAAATAACTTCTGAACGCAAGAACGAATGAATGAAGACACCGGGCGCACTGAGGGCATACACTAAGGAGGTAGAGGTAGAAGGATCAGGAGTTCCAGGTCATCCTCAGCTACAGAGCAAGTAGGGTTAGTTGTCGGGGTAGAAAGCAACCCTGTGGAACTGGGTGACAAATATTACCAGTCAGAACAGTCTCTGAAGGCTTCCCAAAAGGAATAACACTGGTGTATGGCCCTGAGGTAAAGTAAGGCAGTCTCCAGGTGGTCTCTAAGTACTGTCACAACTCAGCTATCACAGCCAGCTCTCAGGAGACCCAAACCAACACCTGGCCCCCATGAACTGACCCCTTCTTGATGGGGTCTTCAGGGTTCCTGGGTGCTTCTCACCCAGAAGCCTTGGGCCTTGGGTCTCCCAAATGATTTTCACTTGAAGGAAAATGGACTAAATAAATAAATAAATAAATAAATAAATAAATAAATAAATAAATAAATATACCTGTGGTCCTGAGGTTCCCAACATTCCCACATGGATCACTGTTGTTCTAGGAAGCCTTTGCTGACTCAAATAAATAGTCTAGGCCTTAGTTTCTCCCATTTATGAAATGGGTGGAATTAAGCCACGTAAAACACAGAGAAACAGTCCCAGATCCATCTCACAGCACAGCTGGTCTTCAGATTCCCCAGAGGTCAGAGGAGTGAGCTTATCCCACCACTAAAGGATTGAAACCACCCCCTTGGTTGTAAAGTCAAGTCACAGACTCCGTGTCTCTCCTCTTCAGTGATTTCTGCCTGCTGGATTGGCTAGTTTGGTATTTTGAGATAGTGTCATGATCTGTAGCCCAGGTCGTCCTTGAACTTATGAGCCTCTTGCTTCCACTTCCTGGGTGCTGGTTTTACAGGTTTACAGCCTTCCATAGCCAGTCTCCTGGAATTCCTTTCAAGAAAAAGGTCAATTTCCTGCAGGGTGTAGGGAGAGTTTGTCGAGGGAGGAGGGTCAGGGTATGAAGTATTAGCTTGGCCAGTGTGACAAGTTCCAGCCAGCACAGATTTACTGGAGATCCCCTCTGAACTACACTAAATGCTGGCTGAGACACAGACGCCTGGTTGAAAAGGAAGGGAGCTGAGGGTACAGCTGTGGCACACTCCTCTTACAGACTTGGCTCTCCACACCAGAGGGTGACCAGCGAGCGGCTGGCCCCAGCTGGGCCTGTCTCCCAGAAATTGTCCAAGTTGCTCGGATTTCCAGCAACGATCTCCCTGTCACCACAGAGTAAGGAACAGTGACTCCACCCTTTGCTTCTAGACAGAGAGGCACACAAACTGGGGTCCTTTTGGGAAGCCCACAGTGCATTCTTTTTTATTTCTTTCTTTTAATTTAAAAATTTTAAATTATGTTTGTTTGCTTTGCTGTTATCATTGTTGTTTTTTGTTTGTGGGTTGTTTGTTTTTTGTTTGCTTGTTTTTTTGTTTTTTGTTTGTTGTTTTTTTGTTTTGTTTTGTTTTTGTTTTTTGAGACAGTGTTTCTCCGTGTAGCTCTGGCTGTCCTGGAACTGGCTCTGTTGACCGGGCTGACCTTGAAATCACAGAGATCCACCTGCCGGTGCGTCTTGGCGTCCTAAGTGCTGGGAGGGAAAGTGTGCGTGACCACTGGTCAGCCATTCCACATCATGCATGCCTGCGTTCCAGCCTACAGCAAGCGGTACTTCCTCACTGAGCTCAGGGATCGCCTTACCCAAGCATCACCGTTCTGCCCAACAGTCAGATGTGAGACTTATTTCACAGAGGCAAGTGATTTGTGCAAGGTCACAAGGCTAATGAATCTCAGAGCCAGAATCTGAAGCCAGGACGCTGGCTGGAGGGACAGCTAAGCATTGTGTTCAGTTTGCCAACCTAAAATAAAATAAATAATAAGCAAATGACGACTGCTTTGCATGATGTGCTCTGAAGCTGAGGGTGACCTTGGTCCCTCTCTCTACCTCCTAAGTGCTGGGATCACCAACATGCCACCACAGCCTGGTTTATGCAGTGTTGGGGATAGAACCCGGGAGCTTTGTGCAGGTCAGGCAAGCACTCTATCAACTGAGCTACATCCCCACCCGCTTCTTCTGGCTTGCCACCATTCTAACCTCAAAGCTGGACTCAGGGCCTGGCCTGGGTTCCTGCTGGGTCCCCTGGTCATTTTGGCAAAAAGCATGAACAATCGCCCGTTGACCTTGACCAGTCAGAAAGCTGAGCATCAGCTCCCTGCGAGGCTCACAGGTCCTCGGGGTCGGGGGCGGCCTGGCTCTCAGCCCAGTGGGGACCGCGGGCTGCCCTGACCCCCACCGTGGGCCCCCAGACTCGGGGCGCCGCAGGCCCCGCGGGCCAGGGGAACCGGCAATTTCCAGGGCCGCTCTGTACTTATCCTGATGAAGGGTTCCGCGGCCCTAATGGCCGGGCGGGCTTGGGTTCAGGGCGGGCACAGCCGGCCCAGCCGGTCCCGTGCTTTTCTCGCAGGCGGCCGCCTGGCCTGTGTCATCCACCAGGAATTTCTGTTTTCCCCTCCGCGGGGTTGGAAGAAAAAACAATAATTAGGTCACTGGGCAGGCGGCAGAGAGGGTGTGGGACAGGCCAGTGGCGCCCTGTTGGGCAGGGAAAGGGTTTGGGAAGCCCCAGGGTGCTGCCTCACCCCCTCCAGCATAGCAGGATGCCGTCCCCACCCCACACTCTGGAAGCATCCACGTTCCCCATCGCATTGACCTGGTACCTTCTGCACCAATCTCTGACCCTGGAATGAAGGAAAAAGAGAGTGGGGTGGGGTGGAAAGGAGACAGAGACCCAGAGACAGAGACTGATAGACTGACTGAGACTCCTTAGGTAGATAGGTCGAGGAGTCTCCTGGGGGGGGGGGTGGATTTGGTCCAGGGGCATTTGAATAATAAGAGAAATGTCCCACCGAAAGGCTAGTGGGAAGCAGGTGGGGTGTTCTTATGGAAAAAACACAGTTGATGGAGGGTGGGGGAGAAAACGCAGGCGTGCTGCAGGCATGGGTGGCCACCAGAGAGATACACAGCAGGTTTGAGTGTGGCTGCACTGGCTGAAGACAGATGAAGACAGAATTTTGGTGCGATGAGTACCTTAAATACAAGCCAGATACTTTTAACTGGTGCTCAACTAAGGAGAGGCACACTAGAGGACGTCGATGCGGACTGGTAGGGAAATTGGTCTCAGCAGTGTGACTGTAGGTAACCCAAGGACTGTGCCAGAGGGAGCCTGGATTTAGCCGAGTCCTCTGCTGTGTGCGTCATCTGGGCTCAGAACAGCCCCTTAGATGGGATGTCAGAGTGATTCCATCGCCACATTGTTGCAAGGGCGCAGCTGAGCCTGGAGGTGGACAGGCTGGAACATGAGGGGTCGTACAGCTTACAGCAAGGAGTTCAGCTCCGGCTGAAGGGATGGACATAAGGAGCGGTGATTTAGAGCAGGGTGGAGGGACAGGATCAGATTTCTGAAAGCTCATTAACAGGATAATAGCTGCCATTTCCTTAGCACCTATTAAGAGCTGGTGCTGGCCAGGTGTTACAACCTGTACTGGAGGTGACAGCACTCTCTTGCGGGGCCTCAACACAGAAAGGGGAAGAAGGCGGACCGGGAAGCTCACCTGCCAATCTCAGAACCAGATCTCTGATATCCTGGGCCCTGCCTTGGCTGGAGGCTCTGGGGAACTTATCTGCTGGGGAAGACTCAAAATATCCCAGCCAGCTCCTGTTTGCTGTTATCTCCTGGATGTATCTCCCAGATGAAGAGTCTCAGGCCGGGATGGTGCTCTTACTTGGTGAGCTCCTTGGAATTTAGGCAGCTTTTGCCATCTTGGGGTACTCAATGGGCTCCCCTCCGTGTTTATGTTCTGGGGAGAGGAATAGTGATGGAGAGAACAAGAGTTCTCTCCACTAGATTATATCACCTCTGCTCATGATCACTGGTACAATTTAATCATATGGTCACAATTTGGTGCAAAGGACATTGGGCAATGTAGTTTTTAGCTCATGTGCCCACCAAAGCCAAAACATAGAGGGCTGAGGTAGCTCCGGCTACTACCGTGCCTGAGGTCCTGAGTTCCTATCCTGGGAGGGAAAGAACAGGACATTTGACACCACAGAAGAGGACTTGATAAGCCAGGTTTCAGTTCCCAGCATGTACTTGGTGGCTCATAACCATCAGGAACTTAAGTTCCAGGAGATCTGTGGTAGTGTGAATAAGACTGGCCTCCATGGGCTCATATATTTGAATGTTTATCCATCAAGAATGGTAACTACTTAAGAAAAATTAGAAGGATTGGGAGGCGTGGCCTTGTTGGAGAAGATGTGGCATGTTGGAGGAGGTGTGGCCTGTTAGAGGAGGTGTGGCCTGTTAGAGGAGGTGTGGCCTGTTAGAGGAGGTGTGGCCTGTCAGAGGAGGTGTTGCCTTGGAGGAAATAGGCACTGGAGGAGGGCTTTCAACGTTTTAAAAGCCTTTATCAAGCCAATCAATCTCTCCCTCCCCCTTCTCTCTTATTGTCCCTCCCTCCCCCTCTTCTTGCCGGAGACCAGGTTTCAGTTCCTATTAGGCACGTGGTAGCTCACAACCATTTGTAAACCCGGTTCCAGAAGATTTGTGGTGACTTGAACAAGAATGTCCCCCATAGGTTTATACACTTGAATGTGTGCACTAGTGAGTGTGTGCAGACGTGTTAGACCCTAAGAGAGAACCTGTCGTCTCCATCCCCATTCCTCTGCCCAGAACATGAACATGGAGGGGAATCCATTGAGTACCCCAAGATGGCAAAAGCCTCCTAGGTGCCCTGATGACCTCACCAAGTACTTGTATGCCATCCCAGTGTGAGAAAATCTACATCTAGGAGCTACATTCAGAAGAGAAAAATCAAACAAGAGCTGGCAGGGGGCTGAGACACTTTGAGCATGACTTCCATCACCCCACCCCCAAACAACTAATTTCCCAGAGCTCCTAGACGAGGCAGGCAGGGCCCAGGATATCAGAGATCTCTCTGACCTTGGTGGAAGGCGAGATCCCCACCCAGCCTGCAAGCAGACGGTTGTTCTCAGCTACACTCCGGAGCCATGCCTGTGGCTCTCTGCTGTGGTGAGAACGGACTAAACCTCTGAAAAGCAAGCTCCTGGCTAAAGGCTTCCTTTTATAAGAAAGGGACACCTTGGTCATGGTGTCTCTTCACAGCACTAGAACAGCAACTAAGAAAAAAAAAAAATCCAATCTCTTCTTCGGGTTTCTGCCCACTGCACAGATATGGTGCATATATCCACACGCACATATAACATAAAATAAGCAAAGTAATTAGTTAATACATATTTGGGGGACTAGAGAGATAGCGCAGTGGTTAAGAGCATTTGCTGCTCTTACAGCGGACCCAAGTTTGTTTCCCAGAATCTGCATCAGGAAGCTCACAATTGCCTGTAACTCTAGCTCCAAGAGATCTGACACCCTCTTTCGAAAATCATCTATCTGCAACCAAGAGTCTCCAACCAGGAGTCTCAGTACAGTCCTAAGGACAAGGGACCTTGGATTAAGGCAAGGAAATAAGAATTATTATCTCTGCTCCCTTCCGAGACATTTTAGATTTCATAGTCCAGACTCAAACCTTTGTGCCCCCAAAGAGCAGGCTTTAGCAGGTCAAGCATCTTCTGACACTGCTTTCCCAAGTCTTAGAGATGGCCAGACGGTAGCCTTTGTGATCACGTGTGTCTGCCTTTCATGGATCCCCTGTCCCTGGCAGACTAGGTGAAGGAGAGGCTGGCTCTGAAGACTCTGAGCTCTCAGCTTGACTCTGAGCCTTGGGTTTCACGCAGGGCTTTGGAGTTTGCCCGTCGATCTTGTCCTGGAGCTTCAGTTTTCTCCCGAGAAGACGCAGCTATGAGACCTGCCTGACTTTAGAGCTAAAAGCAAAGTAGGCAGGTCTCAGGCAGGTGTCTCCAGTTTTAGCAGGGACTCTGGTCAAAGAGCACAGAGTGGGGGATTCTTCTATTTCGACTTCCTTTATCTTGTCTCTCATGGGCTGACCTCACATAGACAGATTAGAAAGGATGACAGAAAGGGGGCCAAGGCACAGGGAAGGCACTTGGCTGACATGTGCTGTATTAGTAATCAGTTATTACCTAACACATTGCCCCAGAGGTCCACACACAACAGCCAATATTTATCATGGCAGTTTTGTGTTTCAAGGATCTGGCAATTGCCTGGCAGGATTCTCTGCCCCAAACTGAGGCTGTCATCAGGCTGTGGCCAAGCCTGCAGTCTGAGACAACTGTCTTCGGAACGGGGTCTTTCCCAGTTTGCCCTCACAGCCTGGAGCTTCTCTCTGGCTTTATTGACCTAAAGGATCTTGGCTGCAGACCTCCTCTTCCCCAGACCCTTACCACTCGATCTTCATTGTGCAACTTACAACGCTGGTTTCATTTAGAGCGAGCAAGAGAGAACCTCACATGAAAGACAAGAAGCACCCCGTACTTCTGCTGTGTTCTGGTTGTCAGAAGTAGGCAGTCACCAGGTTCTGCCTATCTCAAATGAAGGAGAACTACACCAGGCACTAGGACCAGAAGTGGGGTTATTGGGATCCATCTGAGATGTTCCTTAACACAACACCCTAGTAGCACTCCTACATGGGGGGGGGGGGCGGCAAATGGATCAGTTGCCATATGTTGGTGAACAGAGGACCATGGAGAGCTTCGAAAGCAAAATCCAAATCCTGTCCACCCGATCTTTATCTTTACCATCACTGTGTCTATTTGATGGCCAGGGAATTTGCAGCCAGCAGGGGCTGCGTTCCAGAGCTGGCACTTAACATTCCAGAGGCATTCAGCTAATTAGAACTTTGCCTGTCCCAGGCCTGGACCACCCAGCTCCCCCAGAGTTCCCATGGTTTGGCCCCAGGGACCCCAACCCCCACCCTATCGCCTCTTTCCCATTTGACAGCTTTGGACCACAATGACAGGCTCCTGGGTGGGCAATCAGGGCCACACGGTCGTGAGTCAGCGATAAGGTTGTAACCAAATCGTGGGGTTATTTCACCCATCGTTTATTGCCAGAACCTAGGGACTGGCCCTCCTGGGGTGAGGGGTACTCCAGCAGACCTCAAATAAGTGAATCTCCACGTCCTCACGTGGGGAAACTCTCTCAGATCCTAAAGCCTGTGACAGAGTCACTTTCCCTTAGGGAGGCATTTTCTCAACCCAGGCTCCTCTTCCCAGAAGATTAGAGTGTGTCAAGTTGGCCGAACAAACAAACAAAGCCTAACCATCGTATCTGCTCAGAAGTGCCTGCCTCTCCCACAGGTGACAGTGGGCGGGAGGGAGACCAGAAGCATAGGAGAGTTGAGGATGAGGTGTGTCTACTTAGTGAAAGGCCACATAGCAGCATTTCTACGGTGGCTGGTCTGGGCCAGCTGAGGTCCCATGAGAGGAGTAGAGGCCTCCAAAGCACCAAAGAGAGCAGCCACCACCGGGTTTCAGATCCTGCCTGTGCATGGAGTTATCTCTCTCCCTGGACCACTGTTCCTACTGCCTTTCCTCAGTGTGGTCAGTTGTTCAGGCTCTGCTCCCAATCTCTGTCTGAATGTACAAACTCAGAGGTTTAAGCTTACAGGACTCATGGTCGCTCACAATTAAAAACATGTATTTCTACAGGATGGGGCTTTGCCATAGCTTGCAAGTGCAGTGTGTATGTCTAGGTGTGCCACTGAGGGGAGATAGGTGCTGGGGCTCCCTGACCATGAGGAGACCATGGAGTGGACAATGGAGACACACTGGAAAGTCTACAAGCCTGATACTGTGGCATCCCCTGTTAGCCCTGGGCCTCGAAGACCAGATTTCTATGTCAGTCACAAATAAGCCTCCATACAGTTAAACTATTGTAATTTTTGTGTTTAATATTTTTTATTTTGTCCCTGTTGCTTTTTCTCAGAGCCAGATGAAACCAGGAAGTGTTTTGTCAGACTACAAAAATGGAGCATCCCTGGGTGATAATTTTCAGTGTTCCAGCTTCCCAGCTCCCCACTAGCAATAAGCCTGACCATCATTCTACTCTCGTTCTCTCTCTCTCTCTCTCTCTCTCTCTCTCTCTCTCTCTCTCTCTCTCTCTCCCTCTAGAACAGGTGATGAAACTGAGGCACAGAGAGGCAGGGAGCAAGGGAACCACCTAACTCCTGAACACACCCAATCTCATCTAACCCGGATGTTGAAGACCACACGACACTGCTCATCTTCCTCTGGAAAACAAGGAACAGCACTTGTTAGCTTACCTGAGACCACAAGGAAGCAGGCTCAGGCCCAGTAGAGGTCAGAGGAGCCGGGGATTCACATGACCTAAATGAGCTGAGGCATCTGCAGCAGTCACCCATCCCCCATACCCATCTCTCCAGTGCTGGGATTACAAGCACGTGCCACCATATTTGGACTGTATGCAATTGTGTACAGGCTTACATACGTGTGGTCGTAGTCATGCCCCTCCGGTGGCTCCTGTGTGAAGGTCAGGAGTCAGGTCTCTCCTTCCACTGCGGGTTCTGAGAATAGAATTTGAGTTCTCAGTCTTGCATGGCAAACCCTTTTACAGGCCCACAGCTGGCTTCTAAAAATCTGAGTTCTAGGCGTTAAAGTTCATGTGTTCCTACTTGTGAGGCAAGTATTTCCCTGACTGAGCCATCTCCCAGACCGTGATTCATTTTCAGAGCAGAAGTTTTTAACTGTAACTATGTGCAACCAATGCCTCCTTCATGGGTCACACTTCTGCAGATTCTGAAAACTCACTTGCTAACACAAGGTCACTAGATTGTCTCATATGTTCACCTAGAAATTTCACTGTTTGGTTTTACGTTTGAATGTGTTTCGATTTTTTATAAAAGATGTGGCATTACCATTGCTGACACACACCTTTAATCCCTGCTGAAAAGGCAGAGACAGGCTGATCTCTATGAGTTCGAAGCCAGCCTGGTCTACAGAGCCAGTTCCACAACACTCAGGGCTATACAGAGACAACAAAAACAAACAAAAAGGGGGTTGGGGATTTAGCTCAGTGGTAGAGCACTTGCCTAGGAAGCGCAAGGCCCTGGGTTCGGTCCCCAGCTCCGGAAAAAAAGAACCAAAAAAAAAAAAAACAAAAAAAAAAACAAAAACAAAAACAAAAAAACAAAAAGATGTAACATTTGTTGGTCTACACATTTTTGTGAACATATCTGTCCAGTTCTCCTGGTACCATCTATGGAAACTGTTACCTTTTCTTTTCTCCCCTGGGAATTTCAGAGAGGGTCACGTGAGTCTATTTCTAGGCCTCTTCTTTCTCTTTCTACTCTGTGGCCTATTCTGTCACCAGCCACACATGGCCACTTCACAGTATGCTCCAAGGTTGATAACATCAAACCCCTTTGTTCTTTGCTTTTAGAATTTTATTGGCTTCTCTTTCCATAGCCACAAAGTAATTCACTGGGTTTAACTGGGGTTGTATTGAACACTCAGAACAAACCCAAAAGAAGTGACATCATAGATTAGGGACGCAGTTCAGTGCATAAAGACCTGGCTCTGATCCACATGAATGGGGTGTGGTGGTGCACACCTCTAATTCCAGCACTCAGGAGGTGGAGGGAGGAGGATCTTAAATTCAAGGTCATTCTCGGCTATGTAGGGAGTTTGAGACCAGCCTGGGAGGCATGAGACCCCATGTGAAAAAATAAAGTCTTAGCAAGGCAGAAGGTTCCTATTTGTGAACTTGGAGAAACCTAGAACAGCTTGTGTGTGTGTGTGTGTGTGTGTGTGTGTGTGTGTGTGTGTGTGTGTGTGTGTGCGCACGCGCGCATGAGCATACATGTATGTATGTGTGTTTGTGTATATGTGTTTATGTGTTTTTGAGTGTGTGTTTATGTGCACACATGCTTATGAAACTCAAGTGCCCTTGTCTTAATCAAAACTTGATACTTTTTTCAGATGAAACATCAGACTTATAGCTAAGAATATCCAGAAGCCATAGCTATCATTGTCATTGCTACAGCAGCTGCACACCAAAAGGAAGCAGACATTCAGAGTCACCGGCACGCCTGGGAGCTGGGGCTAGCCCTAAGCCTCCATTCATCAGCATGCTTGGGACCTGGGGCTAGCCCAGCCTTCACTCCTGCAGCCCCTCAGCCCTCTTCTTACCTTCTCCTGCTCTCACACCTTTTCTTCCTTTTCTGGCATGGCCACAGTCCCCACCCCCAGCCTAGGTTTCTGAGCCCCTGATGGCATCCTCAGTGTTAATGGTACCATCTCTGCTGGTGTGGAGGATGAAATGATCAGCCTGCTTTTCTGGAATGTGCTTGGTTTGTTGCATGGCATGGATGTGCTCTGTGATACTCTGTGACACTGCCACTGTCGTCCCCTGCAGGTCCCCTTCAGCTAAGCACAGTTTGCCTCTGGGATGAATCCAGTGTTGAGATAGAGCCAGTCACCCACTGCCCTGTCTCTGTGAGCTTCCGGCTGGCGTTAGATTCTTCGTGTACAGGCCTGGCAAGCTGCCTTGATCTCCTGCCAGTCCTCCTGTGTCAGCTGCAGCTCCTCCTTCTCCTTAGGGACTCCTCTGCCTCTGCTTAGAACACACAAGCGTCACTGAGATGTCACTTTCCTTCTCAGTCACTCCCTCTTCCTTAGGATCACGGAGGGCAGGGTCCTTCAGACATGCTTACAGATCACAGCAGGCACTTTCTGACTGCAGGCGGGTGACCTGCCTCCCAGGGACAGCTTCTCCCATTGGGAGGGAATAATGGTTTTTATATTCTCGGCCCAGGGAGTGGCACTATTAGAAGGTGTGGCTCTGCTGGAGCAGGTATGACCCTGTTGGAGTAGGTGTGTCACTGTGGGTGTGGGCTTTAAGACCCTCATCCTAGCTGCCTGGAAGCCAGTATTCTGCTAGCAGCCTTCAGATGAAGATGTAGAACTCTCAGCTCCTCCTGCACCATGCCTGCCTGGATGCTGCCACACTCCCATCTTGATAATAATGGACTGAACCTCTGAACCTGTAAGCCAGCCCCACAATTAAATGTTGTTCTTTAGAAGACTTGAATTGTCATGGCGTCTGTTCATAACAGGAAAACTCTAAGACATAGGGTGCCCGAAGTTTCCTCTTCAGAGGCTCTCTCTGGATGACCTCCTGCAATCCAGCCTCCGTTTTCACCTTGCTAGCTACCTGGTTACCCTCAACCTGGCCCATGATCACCATGGCTCTCCTCACCAGCCCCGTGGAAAGTTCCATATATGAATGTGAGATAGCGGGCAGACAAGAAGGTTAGGAAGGATGAGGCTAGAGATAGCATGGACAGGCGTGTGGGTACCTCCTAGTATGGGTGGACAGCTAGCCAGTACTTCAGACATCCCCTTAGTCAATCTTCTGTGATACCAGCATGCCCCACTAATAGGCTGAGTAGAACTCTTAGACATTCAGGCTGTTCCCTGTTCCCTTGTCAGTTGCCTTGCTACCTCACCTTTATGGCCCTTGGTTTCATACACAGCTAGAAGCACAGGGAGCTGGAGGTGCTGATGTCCTGGAATGGCTCACACAGCACTTTCCTCAGTATAGCCCTCAGCCCTGTGGAATGAGATCATCCAGGGCCAGCTCATTCTCCAACACCTTGGAAAGACGCAGGCTGTCCTCATTGCTGCCTCCACCCTTCTCGAACTTTCTGGGAAAACAGCGAAGAGTCAAGCAGCACCCCTCCTGCCTGCCCTGTTGTTACAGGCTACCTCCTTGCGGTGCCCTGTGGGAATCAACCAGCTCCCCAGTTCAGCCAGCACCCTCTGCAGCCCTCTCCCCCCCCTCTTCAGCTGGCTCTCAAGCTGTGATGACAGCATGTTGGAGAAGTGCTTGGGGATGAAGAACAATTGGAGGTGACTATGAGATCAGCACTGCCACAGAGGCCAAGGACAGAGGCACGAGGACAGTGCCCTACATTCCCGGTGGCCATGGAGAATCCCATGCTGTCTATGCTCTGCCATCTCAGTGTCCACGGCAGGAAGAGGAGCTGCTGAAGCTTCAGTGCCCCCTCTTTTGGGGACCTGGCCCTGAGAGCCCTTTCCTCCAGCATTTTGGTCTGTTCTTTTTAGGTAATTTGGGGGTACACTGGTGTGGAACCTTAGATCAAGGGTTAGGGGGCCATGAGTCCCAGCAACTCACAGAAAAAGAAAGGCAAGCAACAGTCTCCACCCCTGACCCCCACCTCCGTTCTTATTTATTTCTTATTTATTTATTTATTTCATGTATATGAGTACACTGTCACTGTCCTCAGGCACATCACACACACCAGAAGAGGGCATCAGATCCCATTACAGATGGCTGTGAGCCACCATGTGGTTGCTGGGAATTGAACTCAGGACCTCTGGAAGAGCAGTCGGTGCTCTTAACCGCTGAGCCATCTCTCCAGCCCAAGGCAAGCAGTCTTGCGGTGACAAACATGCTACTGCCACTGTTGTATGTGTGCTCTCGGGCCTCAGAGGCTGGCGCTGAGGTAGCAACCTCCGGGGAGGCTACATAGGGTGGCAAGAGCTTAGTGTTCATATAGCCCACCAGTCCTGCACTGCCCTCTGGGCTGGTGTGAGCAGGCAGAGCTCAGCAATTGTGCCTTCGCAAGATAATGCCATGTGCCTCTGTGGTTGCCTCTGCCTTGCTTCCTTAGAGCCCCCATGGCTCTGGAGCTGACAGAAAGCAGCTGACAATAGAGAGTTCCTAGTGTAGGTTCGGCTTTAAGGCCCTATGCTGGGCTGGGTAGTGGCCATCACTGGGTATAGACATCATTCTGCAGGAAGAGGGAGGTAAAGTGAAGACTCCTAAGCCTGATACTGTGGTCTCTGAAGCTTGAACCCAGGAGCCTTCCACAGGCTAAGCAAACCTCCATGGCCAAGTCCTGCCCCAGGCTCTCTTTTTTCTTTGAATTTGTGACAGGGTCCTTCCTGGTAAGTGCTCAAGCTGGCCTTGAACTCAGGCTCCTCCTGTATACAGACTTCTCTGTCTTTAAAGCTCCCACATCTTCTGTTCTCTTGTTCTCCTTATGTAGATATACAGATGCTGTGTGCACTGTTACATTTGTATCTAATTCTTTCCTTTCTTTTTAAATATCTTTATGGGAGTGTATGGTGAGGTCAGCCACAATGTCAGGATGCCATCTATGTTCTATTTTTATAAGCCAGGGTCTTTCACTGTCTGGGATCGGCTTCCACAGGCCTGGCTACACTTTCTGGCTATGGAGCTCTGGGGGTCTTGTCTCTCCATTCATGGATTATAAGTGTTTGTAACCACACCAAACTTTCAGAAGTTATTTTAACTTTATTCATTAGTGTGTGGTGCGTGTGTGTATGTGTGTGTGTGTGTGTGTGTGTGTGTGTGTGTGTTACATTTCTGTGGAGGACAACCTGATGCATTTGGTTCTCACCTTCCACTGTAAATCCCAAGAATTAAGCTTAAGTTGTCGTGTTTGCTGCAAGCCCCTCTGCCTGCTGCCATCTCACCAGCACTTTTTATTTTAATGTCAGATCTTAGGGATTGAACTCAGGTCTTTGTTCTTGCCTGGCAAACACTTTACTGAGCTATTTCCCCAGTCCTTTTCCCTCATCGTCCTTCCTCTTTCATACAAAGTCTCAATATAAAGGCCAAGCTAATCCTGGAATTCCTCTGATCCTTCTTCTGCCTCTCCAGTACCTGGAGCCCAGGCACGGTACCAGACCAGGTTTACTCCATACTTCTTGGATTTGAATGTGCACACGAATCCCCCTGGGGTCCTGTTAACACGTAGATTATTCCAACTCACTGAGCTTTGGGGAGGGCCCGAGTGTGCATTCCTCACAGGCCCCCAGCCTTTATAATGCTGTTGATGACTTTCACTGTTGAGTCCAGTCTGTGGATGACAACAGCTGTGAGGATAGCCCAATACAAAGTCGGAAGCTTAAGCATTACAAGGGGTTGTTTGTTTGTTTGGTTGGTTTGGTTGTTTTTGTTTTTGTTTTGTTTTGTTTTTTTCCAGAGCTGGGGACCGAACCCAGGGCCGTGTGCTTGCTAGGCAAGCGCTCTACCACTGAGCTAAATCCCCAACCCCTTGTTTTTGTTTTTAACTTTTTAAGCATCTCAGCTGTGTGGTCCCTGGGTGTGAACCTGTGTTCAGTATAAACGGTTGGACATGACTGGAGTGCACATCTTTTCTCAGGCCTTGCAATGCTCCACCTTTCCTCTTACTCCCCCTGCCCAGTTCCCTTCTGTCCCTCCAGTTCCAAGAGAGCTCTGCCTACCAGCGACCTGTGAAGCAGCAGACACTCCTCCGAAAGGCATTTTAAGAAAAGCTACCTAAAGGCCAGTGAGATGGCTTAGTGGTTAAAGGAGCTTGCCACTAAGTCAGATGACCTGAGTTCAATCCCTGGACTGCATACGAAAGAAGGGACAATGGTTTCTCACAGTCTCTGTCTTTGTCTCTGTCTCTGTCTCCCCCCAACCCCACACCAAAGGAATTCAGGTGCCACATATCTGCAGAACTTCTGAAGACTGAGTAGCACTTGTGTCCCCTGTACAACACAGGAGTGACCATCACCTGGAAGGCGGACCAGTGGACTGAATGTAAACACACAAACAGGCATCTGGGGACCCTGGGGCCTAGCACACAGCAGCAGGACGTAAGTGTCACACCTCACCTTGTTGAATACATCACCAGCAGATGTGGGTTGGAAGATATGGTGGTTTGAATGGGAATGGCGCCCATAGACTCATGGGTTTCAATGTGGCACTATCAGGATGTGTGGCCTTGTTGGAGGAAGTGTGTCACTATGGGGGTAGGCTTTTTTTTTTTTTTGAGAAACTCTTTTTTAGATTTATTTTATTTATACAAGTACACTGTAGCTGCCATTACAGATGGTTGTGAGCCACCATGTGGTTTCTGGGAGTTGAACTCGAGGCCCCTGGAAGAGCAGTCAGTGCTCTTAACAGCTGAGTCATCTCTTTAGCCCCATGGAGGTAGGCTTTGACAATAGACACACACACACACACACACACACACACACACACACACACACACACACACACATGCTCAAGCTAGGTCCAGTTTTAACCAAGTCTCCTCCTTGCTGCCTGTGGATCAAGACACATAACTCTCAGCTCTGTCTCTAGTCCCATGCCTGCCTGGATACTGCCACCATTGTGATAATGGACTCAATGTTTGAAACTATAAGCCAGCCCCAAATTAAATGCTTTCTTTTGTAAGAGTTGTCTCTTCACAGCAATAAAACCCCCACTAAGACAGGTACAAGTGACTGGTGTATTGTTGTTATAGGCCTGATCAAGTTTGTGTTTAGAGGAAGGTAGATTTTGGGATGTTGGATTGGGAAAGCAGTGGGATGCTTTAAGCAGGGGTTTAACGGGCTGTCCTAGTAGGAATATAGAAGGCATTGGTGCGAGGGTGATTTAAACTGTGGAGTCCTGGCTCAAGAGGTTTCAGAGGGAAAAAATTTAGTATGTTGCCTAGAGATCACTCTTATGATATTTTGGTGAAGAATGTGGCTGCTTTTTGCCCTGCCCTGCCTGAGGCTAAAGTGAAGAGATTCAGATTAATTACATTGGCAAAGGAAATCTCAAAACAGCCTAGTAAAGACTCTGTCCTGTAGTTAACTCTTCCAAAGAGCGTTTTGATGAAATTTAGCAAGAAAAAAAAATACAAAATGTCTGGTTCAAGGATAAAAGGGGCACCAGGAAGTGCCATGAAGCTAACTCCTGTTTCAAGGAGATAAACAGATTAAATATATTAAATGTAATTAAGAGAGTGGTGACCTTGGGGCAAGAGCCCACCCAACTAAACTTTCACTTGTATAAAGGAATTAAAGAAAAGCTTAGATCCAGGGCTGGTAGCCTTTAATCCCAGCAGAAGGAGCTTTTAAACCCAACACTCAGGAGACAGAGGCATGCAGATCTGGGTTCAGGGTCAGCCTGGTCTACAAAGCGAGTCCAGGACAACCAAGCTTAGGCAGTGAAGGAAACTATGAATAACAGAAAGCTGGAGAAGATGTAACTGAAGACGGAGGCCATGTTCCAGCCCCAACGAGCAGCAGAACTTCACAGCTTTGGCCATGTGGTTCTGGCTTTAGAATCAAGAGTAGAATCCCCTCTCCCCTGTCCCCCGAGACTAAGGAAAGCCGGTGAGGCCAGGCATGTGTCAGGGGAGTCCTTGCTTGGAGGCCTGGAGAGGCCATTGTGTGAATCTGAGAAGGTGGAGCCTGCATTGCCTTGGAGACTCCAAGGTGTTAGAGATGCCAGAGCCGTGGGATACCTGCTGAGGAGAGCTGCTGACAGGGAGGGGAACCAGTCTCCTCCTCGCTGCCTGTAGGTCAAGACGCAGAGCTCTCAGCTCCATCTCCAGTACCATGTGTCTCTTCACAGCACTGAACCTTAACTAAGACAGAAGGTGACTTATTAAGCACTGCTGTCCCCCAAAGTAAGCATTCTGCAGGCATCACTCCTTGTCAAAATGCTAGGCTCTACCCCGGCTTCAATTCAGGCATGTGTGCTCCTACTGCTGAGGTACATAACAGCCAGCCTCTGCACTCCTCTAAGGGGTCTGGAGTGGACCCAGACATCCTTCTCATCCTTCCTCAGGTGGGACTGATGGTGGCTGGCTCAGGGACAGGTTAGAGAGTCTCCTATCCAGGGAACTTCCTTCCCAGGAAAGCCTGAAGGCCAGAGCTGGCAGTGCAGGCTCTTGTCATATTCAGAGGCAGGAGCCTTCTCAGCAGCCTGGGTGGCAATGACACCAAATTGTCCAAGGCCCCAGGCCCCTGTGCAGGCCTCTCCCACAGGCCTGGCCCAGCACCCCAGCCCTCAGAAGGCCCCTCCACCCAGCTTTGTTTGCATTCCTGGAGCCTGTGTCAGCCTGGACCGCAGGCGTGTCTATTGGGGCCTGGCCTGGTGCAGCCTTGATGGCTGGCGCTGCACTCCAGGCCTCCTGGGCCAGGCGGAGGTGGCCACACAGGACTCCCTTAGCAGGCCAGTGACTCATGCTTCCTCCCAGATTCCAGGAAATGCTTTCCTGCCACCACTGCCACTTTCTTCTCATTTAATGAAAAATTATCAAGATTTCCATGGCAACCTAAGGATGGGAAAGATAAGAGCAGGGATGGACAAATCTATTCCTTAGAGGGGCCCCAAAGGTTCCTGTCACAGAACACACACACACACACACACACACACACACACACACACACACATACCCTACTCACACTACTCACACACACACACTACTCACACACACACACATACTACTCACACACACATACACACACCACTCACACAGACACACACATACACTCATACAAATTCACACACATTCAATGCATACACTCAACACACACTCATACATACACATTCACACCCACACAGGCACATTCACACACCCACACACTGGATACACACATTCACATACACATTCACACACATTCATATACACATATTCACATATTCACATACACACACCATTCACACATGTTCATACACAACACTCACACACCTTTATACATACACTCATACACATTCACACACCACACAACACACACTCATGCACATTCACACACTCAATGCACACAGTCAACACACACTCCCATACTCATACATGCACATTCACACACCCACACAGTACACACTCACACAGTACCCACACACACACACACACACACACACACACACACACACACACACTCTGTCTCTCTCTCCCATTCTCATACTAGCACCAGTCTTAGTCCCCAACCCACTGTAGGCCTCTGGTTCAGGAAGGCCAGCCCCCAGAAACGTTTGCTTTTATTAAAAAGGAATGGATTCACAAAGGCACAACTGTAGGAAAGGTTGTAATTTGCCCAAATAAAACTTAATTTGATCCATGAAATAGCTGTGGTCTATTGTGTAATCAATGTGCTATGTGTTTCCATTTAAAAGAAGCCAATATAATAGGGGTAGGCAGGCACCTCTGGGGGGTATAGTCTGCCCTCATAGTTGACCTTGCCCCAGGACAGGATCGTCTAAGACCTCTGGCTGGAACCACAGAGGCTCATGGGAGACACAGCCTAGGGAAATCAGGAAGAACACTTGAAGGTGGTGTGTGGGGAAGGGAAAAAATGAAACCACCCCCTTATCCAGAGTAAGTCTGTTTTGGGTGCCTGAGGAGGGGGCTGGGCTGTGGGGACCTAGCTGCCTTCCTGTCTGCTGGGGGTGGGCAGGGCTGTGGGAGAAAGAAGCTGGCCCTGTCACCTCCTATTCAGAGGAGTCCCTTTGGAGGCTCTGGAAGACTGCAGTGACACCAGAGTGACAGACTGGGTAGTGAGTGGCCTGTGCCCATGTGTGCCTTGGCTCAGAGTGAAGAAAGTATAGGCAGGAAGTAGGAGTGGCGCTCGGGGCGGGAATGTGCTCTGATCTGGGGAGGACTCTTGTAAAGATGCATGCCTGCATCCCTGCCTCCCCTGCATCCCTGCCTCCCCTGCATCCCCTGCATCCCTGCCTCCCCTGCATCCCTGCCTCCCCTGCCTCCCCTCCCTCCCCTGCATCCCTGCCTCCCCTGCCTCCCCTGCATCCCTGCCTCCCCTGCATCCCTGCCTCCCCTGCCTCCCCTGCCTCCCCTGCCTCCCCTGCCTCCCCTGCATCCCCCTGCATCCCTGCCTCCCTGCCTCCTCTGCATCCCTGCCTCCCCTGCATCCCTGCCTCCCCTGCATCCCCTGCCTCCCCTGCATCCCCTGCATCCCTGCCTCCCCTCCCTCCCCTGCATCCCTGCTTCCCCTGCATCCCCTGCATCCCTGCATCCCTGCCTCCCTGCCTCCCCTGCATCCCCTGCCTCCCCTGCATCCCCTGCATCCCTGCATCCCTGCCTCCCCTGCATCCCTGCCTCCCCTGCATCCCCTGCATCCCTGCATCCCTGCCTCTCCTGCATCCCTGCCTCCCCTGCCTCCCCTGCATCCCTGCATCCCCCTGCATCCCCTGCCTCCCCTGCATCCCTGCCTCCCCTGCCTCCCCTGCATCCCTGCCTCCCCTGCATCCCCTGCATCCCTGCCTCCCCTGCATCCCCTGCATCCCTGCATCCCTGCCTCCCCTGCATCCCCTGCCTCCCCTGCATCCCCTGCATCCCTGCATCCCTGCATCCCTGCATCCCCTGCCTTCGCCTACCCTGGCCATCTAGATGAAGACACTGAGAGATTAAGGGTTTCATTCTAAAAACAAACAAACAACAAACAGGCTCATATGCAAGGATGACCTTAAATTCCTGATCATCTGCCTCCCCTGCCTGGCTGTTAGGATTGCAGATGTGTACTGCCATGCCCAGTTTTATGTCATCCTGGGGATCAAATCCAGGGCTTCCTGCATTCTAGCATGCACTCTACTGGCTGAGCCACATCCCCTGCCCTCACTCTGGAGTCTTAATGTTATGGCCCTGGCAGGGAGGTTGGGTACCAGTGGGATGCCAGGCTAGATTTATAGTCACATCTTCTTGGGAACAGACTGACACCATGGAGAAAGGAAAGCGTTCTTGCTTCGAGCATGTCGTATGTAACCTGTGCATCGAGGCAGGATGCATCTAGCAGCCCTACCCCATTTCTCCTCTCTCCTCCCATTACAGGGCTGTGGTCCAATGTGTTCCCAGTACGTTCCTCCCCTCAGGTGGCTTTCTGAAAAGTGCCTTTCTGTGGCTCAGTGTCACCTTGAACAAGACTTGAGCCTCAGTTTTCTCAAATTTTCAAAATAAGGATAATTACCCTCGGGTTTGGGGATTTAGCTCAGTGGTAGAGCGCTTGCCTAGCAAGCGCAAGGCCCTGGGTTCGGTCCCCAGCTCTGAAAAAAAAAAAAAGGATAATTACCCTCTTACCCAACACGCACTCAGAGACCATCCTGAAGATTAAATGAGAGGGCTGAGACATAGCTCCATGGTAGAGCACTTACCTCATATGTGCAGGACCCAAAGTTCAATTCCCAGCACACATGTTCATACAGAAGACTCTTCATTGAGAGTACAAAGCTATGAGAGAACTTCTAGACATTAGCTTGGAGGCAGAGCACCTCAGATTTGAACTTCAAGTTTGTCGCCAACTCACTGGGTGTCTTGATGGAATGGATTTTTGTCTTCATGGCTGAATCTCACTTTTATCATCTGTAAAATGGGTATAACAAGGATGGTGAGACAGTGGAATACAAAGACAGATGGCACACAATGGTTGCTTTATAAGCAGTCATTGTTTATCACCACCACCACCAACATCACGATCACCACCATCATCACCACCACCACCACCACATCACCATCATCATCACCACCACCACCACCATCATCATCACCATCACCATTACCACCATCACCACCATCACCACCACCACCATCACCATCATCATCACTACCACCACCACCATCATCACTACCACCACCACTATCATCATCACCATTACCACCATCACCACCATCACCA
>NC_141541.1:73972500-74010000 GCF_021556685.1 Rattus norvegicus
TTGTTTATTGTGTGGAGGAATGCAGGTGTTTGTCATACTGTATGGAGGTCAGAGACCAACTTGCAGGAGTCGGTTTTCTCCTTCCATCATGTGGGTCCCTAGGAATTGATTTTAAGTTGTCAGGCTTGACAGTGAATATCTTTATGCAGTAAGCCAACTTGCAGGCTCTGAGATTCTCATTCTCATTCTCTCTCTCATATTCTCTCTCTCATATATTCATATTCTCTCTCTCTCTCTCTCTCTCTCTCTCTCTCTCTCCCTCTCCCCCTCCCTCCCTCCCTCCCTCCCTCCCTCCCTCCCTCCCTCCCCCCCCTTTTAAACAAGGTCTCAGGAAGCCCAGGTTGATCTCGAACTCATTATCTTGATGCTTCCCTCTTCCCTGTGCTAGGGTGACAAGTGTGCACAGCCATGCCAGGCTTGGGTTTGACTCTCCTTCCTCGTGTAAAGGAATTGCTCTTTTCTATAGGAAGCTCATCCCTGTGAGCACACTCTACTACAGCAGCAGGCCTGGGCTATCCTAACTTTATGGAATAGATTCTCCAGCTCTAGATTATTTTTTTATTTGATACTTTGAGCTATGAAGACTAATTAAATCTGCAGCTTCCTGAGGTCACTTTGCCTGGCTTATGAAGAAGTCTCTCCTGGGTTTGAGGGAAAGAGATTGGCTGCTTTTGCAGAGGACTCAGGATCACTTCCCAGAAGCCACATGGCCACTAACACTCTGCAACTCCGGATGTGATGACCTCTTCTGGTCACCTTAGGTACCATTCACACACATGACGCATGAAGGCAAAACACCCATACACATAAAAATAATAAAAGCCTTAAAAAAGAAGGAAAGAAAGAAGTAAGTTTGCTTGAGGATGAAGCTGGCCCAAAGAAAAGCAGAACAGGGCATAGCAATGGCAGAAACTAGATAGCATTTGAGCCTTTACTTGAAGCTAGTAAATCCCATTTCTTAGAATGAACCAAATCCCCATGGCTTGAGCCACTTCCTATCACTGCTTAAAAAAGTCTGGACCACTATATGACCCACAAGAATATGGTATTTTTTATTTAGTAACCTGTGATAGAATAAAAATGTGGATTAAAGACTGGATTAAAGGCATTCTTATGGTACACACCCTCCATATGCACCAACAAACATCTGGTACTCTATAAGGTCCCTACCCCCAATACTTTAATGAAAACCAAGGCATGCTAATCTACCCACCTAATAACTCTATTGGGGTGAAAAGAGGTGAAAAGATGAAGGCACCTAGCATGCCTTGCTTTTGAATTAAATATGGTTTCTTACAATCATCCTTTGCTTCTCTCTTTACTCAACACCATTAAATATCTATGATGAGGTAAGCACTTCAGTGTAGTAAATGGTAAACAGTGTGATTCCTGCCTCTAGATCACACGTGATAAATCAAATATAAACAAGTCATTAAAGAATGTAGTAGTTGCAAATGAGGTTCCCATTGAAGGATCATTTGTGTCTACCTAGAACAGAAGCAGGAAATATTTTAGCTACATCACTTGAGGTTCTCTATATATGTACATGTGTATGGATATGTGTACATATGTACAGATATGTGTACATATGTACCGGTGTACCTACTTACCTATTTGTCTTGTTTTGTGAGACAGGGATTTTCTGTGTAGCCCTGGCTGTCCTTGAACTTGTTCTGTAAACCAGGCTTGCCTTAGAGATCTGCCTGACTCTGCCTCCTGAGTGCTAGAATTAAAGGTGTGGGCCACAACCACATTTTCTTTTTACCTCTGTAGTATTGGCTATTAAACCTAGGGCACTGTACTTTCTAGGCAAGCCTTCAGCTTAATCTTAAGGGACAAATTCAACAAAAAGATTAGGAAAATTAGGTTATTTTTGGTTGAATGCGATACCAAATACACGGTCTCAGAGGAAGGAACCGGAGGAATTGGAGGCACTGGTGGGCAATGTCTAGCAGGGTAAAGTGTCAATGCGGAATGATAGCCAGGGAAAGTGACACGATCCATTATGCTTTAAACCTTTTACTGTACGAGGGCTAGACGTACAGCTCAGTGGTAGAGTCTCGTAACATATACTTCACCTTGGGTTTGGTTTTCATCAGACAGATCTTTTTTTCTTTTTTTTTTTCCTTTTTTTACACTGTTTTCAAGAAGACAAATCAAAGGCAAGGATACCACTTAGAAGCAAGCCCACCACAGCTCTCCAAGGAAGAAATGACAACCTGGCCTGAGGCAGATTAGTGAAAAGTTATGGTTTAGAGGCAGAATTAATAAGACTTGGTGAATGACTTGATGTTCAGGAGGTAAGAGACACCTGGGCTGTTTTTAAGTTTCTAGTGTCATTATCACAAACAGGATGTACAATGAGACAAGAGGACAGTAGCACTGAGGACCAATTTGTTACCAGGACAGAATCAACAAACGAGTGTAGTGAGCTGAATGCGTAAGTGAGAAGTGAAGCGACAAGTCAGACCAGAGATAGTGAAAGCTCCACTTGCTCGGGTGAGACAGGTGCAGATACTAATTACACTCAGAACAGAACTCAGGGAAGAGGACAGCAGTCTTCAAAGGAATAAATCCAGAAAGGGAAGACCACAAGAACTCTGAAGATGACAGGAATCACGGTGACTAAGGTGAAGCTTTCTGCTTACTGTGTGCGTATGCCAAGGCCTTGGGAAAGCATTTACATACAGTTCATTTACTCCTTAAAACCCACAGTGGTTACTTTTAGCAGCTGCCTTTCCTTTTCTTTAAAGGCAGGATGGCCTCGAATCCACGATGCAGCTGAAATCAACTTCTAACTTCTAGTCCTTGTGCCTCCACGAGTGCTGGCCTTACAGGTGTGTGCCACCATGCCTGGTTTATGTGGTGCTGGATGCTGATACTGTGCGCATGCTAGGTAAGCACTCTGCTTTTAAACATGAATATATTGGGTCACATGGAGGGAGGAGAGAAATGGACTCCAAGTTGCTGGGTGGAATACATAGTTGCTAAAGGTTTGGTTTTCATTAGAAAGTGGTAGTACAAATCTAGGAGTGGGTCTGAATGGGAGGAGGGCTTCAGGTCACTGGGAATTGTGCTCTCAAAGGTTTTCTGTTTTCCACTTTTGAACCATTTGAGCAGATACCCTCTGCTACATTCTCTCCACAAGATATATTGTCTCACCAGAGGCTCAAATCAACTAGGTCGAAAGATCATGAACAGAAAGACCTACAGCAATGTGCCAAAGCACACTCTTCCTAAGGCCTGTGTTTTCTTTTTCTCAGGAATGTTACATCAGGAGAAAGCAGAATACAGGAAGTAGAGTAATCAATCAATCAATCAATCAAACAGGGATTCAAATTCACACAACTTGGTTCTAGAACCCAGGAATTAAAACAAACAAACAAAACCACAAACTGATGGGCATCACAGGAGCTGAGAGAAAATAGGGTTTAAAGAGAGCAGAGGCTGGCAGTGTGGCTCACAGGTGGTGGGCCTGACTAGCTGTATGAAGAAGCCCTGAGTTAGTTTCCTAGAACCATGAAGAGGACTGAGCGGACAGACAAAGGTGGAAGAAAAAGAAAAAGAGGAAGAGGAAAAGAAGCACAATAAAAGCAACAATAAGAAAACGGGCCAGTGTTAAATAGAAAGGTTCTAGTTGTGCAAGTTAAGTCCCTAAAGCTAACTGTATCAGGTAAAGAGAATCCTGAGGAGGTATAAGGGGCAATAGATTTTCTGTGTGCAGACTGTGCATGTATATTATCTTATATAGCTTGTGATGCCCTTATGAAATGGGCCACAGTACTGACAGAAAATAGAAAGTTAAACAAGATGTTTGTTGCTCTTCCAGGGGACCCAAATTCAGTTCCCAGCACACACACTGTGTGGCTTACAACTGCCTCAAACTCCATCTTTAGGGGATTCAATGTCCTCTTCTGATCTACATATGGCATAGACACCCACAGACATAGATACTTACACATCAAGAAATGACATGCTTATAAAGAGTTATTAAATGACAAGGCCAATGGATGTCTCGACTCTGAAGCATTTTCTCTTTTTGTTATACCATGCTGTTCTCCAGAAGTCTAGATTGCAAAGGAAGGAAAATGTAAGAGCTCACAACCCAGGAGTCTACTTCTGACCCATGCTAGCTTTAGGGCCTACACATCTGCAAATGTGGACAGCAGCCTGTCTGTACTTTCTGTACTCTTCCATTCACAGATCACGGATTTTGAGTACAAATTCTATTTTCTCTACTATGATTACTTTGGACTTAAAAGACTTCAATTCAACCAACACTACATATTCTTTCAAAGAGGGTACTTGCTATTCAGTACTCTAGTAAAGCAAATTAATCTTGTTTTTTAAAAAATGAAGCCAGGTGTGCTGGTACATGTTGTAACCCCAACACTCTCGAAGCAGAAGGGTTATCAGGGTTCAAGGTCATTCTGTACTACATAGTGAGTTTCAGGTCAGACTCAACTGTTACATGAAACCGAGTCTCAAAAAACAAACGAAACTGAAATGGATAAATAAAGCACCACTACCAACACCCAACAAAATCAGGCACGATGGGGCACGCCTGTAAATTCAACACTTAGAAGGCAGAGGGAGGAAGGCTCTGGGCTCAAGGCAGATGGGCTACAATGAGATCTTGTCAGAAACCCCCTACATCTGTGAGATGACGGGACAGACACATAGGTCGATGCTGTTTCAGTAACTTATTTGGTGGTCACGTGTAGCCCAAGCTGCCCCAGAAGTCTATATGTAGGATGACTCTGATTCTTCTGCCTCCCCCTTCCGGGTGAGCAGTCGCAGAAGCGTTGCCATGCCCGCCTGTTCAGTGCTGCTGTTTGATAGCAGAAGAGAAACAAGTGCATCAAAGACAACCGGAGTGTTCAGCAAAGGAGGAGCTCCACTGTTCCTCAACCACAACCTATTTCTCTTTAGTGACTCGGACAGTGTGGTCAGCCCAGTGACGCTGAGGTGACCCCTATGAGAGCATAAACAATTCTTAGACAGTCACCAAAAGTGGAGTCTGGATGATATCCTGATTTATTTTCAGTAATGAGATCCTAGATGACTTTAGCTTATGTTTTTTTACACTGAAAATTTATTATTCTTGTCTAAAATTTATTTTTGAGAGAAAAGGGAGGTTTATGTATGTATTTCATTACAATAAAAGGTACTGAGTTATTAAGAAATGTGCAGGTAGGAAAAGTAAGAAGACTGGATATACTGAAAATGGCCAGGTGAGGTGGACATGCCTTTGACCCTAGTACTCAGCAGACAGAGGCAGGACAGCCTAGTCTACAGAGAGGTCCTCACCAGCCAGGGCTACAGTGAGACCGCTGTCTCCAAAGACTCAGGAAGGACGGGGTGGTGGTGCATAGAAGGATAGGCTGGGAGGTCAGAGAATAAAACAACGACTGCATGCTTGCTGGGAGATGGCTCAGAGCACTGGAGAGGGAGTCTCTCAATGGTCGTTATACTCGCTGCTGACAGGGTCTCTTCTACATTGCCCCGAGAGTAACTAACCCACCATGTAGACCAGGTTGGCCTCAAATTCAGAGCTCTGCATGCCTCTGATTCCCAAATGCAGAGATTAAAGGCAAGTGCCACTATGCCTGGCTTCAGTAGTCCTCAAAAGGCATATATAATATATAAAATTATTACTATTATTATATATCACTATTATCCCCATGTATGTGTGTATATGTATATTTATATGTATATATGGGGATAACACAAACAACCACATGGGAGTTACACTAAGACAGCCACAGATGGTATCTCTGAAGGGGTGTATTTAAACTGAGACCCAGGATGGGAAGGTGACAGTCCTGTGAGGAACCTAAGAGTAAACAACAGGCAGAGGGAACAGCATATACAAACCCCTAACTTAGCATATATCTCCCAAGGATAGCTTGCATTAAGTCTGATTCTAGCTTTCTTGAACCAACAGACATGTTTCACGAATACAGATATACAAGGTCTTTATTGAGAAATAAATAGCAATCCCAAACTCCCCTCTGTGGCAACCAGAATTCTGCCTGGAACAGAGCCAGAAAAAGCCATGTTTCTAGCACTTCTGAGAAAACTGTGGCTTCTGTTTATCAAATTAAAATGCAAAGCAGCTCATTCCAGTGTCACTAGGAACTGTCAGAAAGGGATTATAGTTCCCACCCCAAGGATGCGGGTCAGCTGCACAATACCCATCTCCAGCACTGAGGAGGAGGAGAAAGATTAGGCCTGCTTCCAAATAGCAGGTCTGCCTGCTTGTTACCGTGGTAACCTCCTTTCCCTGAGCTGCTCTCATTTGTCTCTCTCTGCCTGACCTTCATGTTGCTCTGACAGTACTGAGGAGGGAAAGGTGCCTGCCTGCCAGCCAAGCACTCAAACGGAGGGCACCAAGCAAGAAGCAGAGGCACTCAAATTCCCTCTCACTCTAGTCTCCAAACTGTGACCTCAGAGAAAGAGATTTCTGGTGGCTCTTGTCATTCCACCCTTCCTCCCTGCTCTCAGGGACACCTCACCTCTCTGATTGATCCTTTTACTGTGAAGAATCTGAGTCAGAGTCAAGTAGGAGGGTGACAAGCCACAGAGAAGAGAAAAAACAAGACATGACAAGCTGGACTAGAGATAATAAAATATTAACACAGAGCTGCCCGGCACACAGCAGCATCACAGATAAGTGTAGCCGCTGCTTTCCTCTCTTCATGACTCATGCTATGTGCACTGTCAGAAGAGACATGGGAGCCCCAAATCTTAGTGCTTCCTACTGCTTTTTAAGACATGACTGTACAGAGTTTGACCACTGATCAATTATTGGTTCTTTCCCTAGACAGCTTTTATATAATGCACTGGACAGAGTGGCAAATGTTAAAGACTAGTAAATGTGTAGAAATCAGAAATTATTAGAGTTAGCCATTTGTCTCACCTCTGTGATTCCAGGACTCAAGAGGATGATGCAGGAGAACTGTGAGTTTAATATATAGCCGGGACCATATATTAAATCATACGAACCGCCAAAGAAGGAATTGGGGGAGCATGCTTTTGAGGAACCGATAGGGCATGTGGATAACAGAAACAACCACATGGGAGTTACACTAAGACAGCCACAGATGCTATCTCTGAAGGGGTATATTTAAACCCAGGACGGGAAGGTGCCAGTCCTGTGAGGAACCTAAGAGTAAACAACAGGCAGAGGGAATAGCATATACAAACCCCTAAGGTGGGACGTATTCTCCTTCATATGAGACACACCCAGGGGAAAATCTTTCTGTTGATTCTCAGGAGGTACAGAGAATGGGCAGCATTTAAATAAATAGCCAGACTGGTTATGATGCTTGCCTCTGTAATCCTAGTATTTGGGAGACTAAGGAAGACTAAGGAACGACAAGCTCCAAGCTAGTTTGAGTTATCGTGTATCTTACAAAACAGGAAGAGCAAGATGGCTCATTGGGTAAAACTGCATGACACAGAGCCTGGGTTGAAACCCAGGACCCACATGTGGGGAGGAGAGAACAACTTCTCTGAGTTGTAATCAGATCTCTACACATGTGTACATAAATATTTACAAACGAGCAAATAAGGTAAAGCAAGTAAACAATGCAGCTAGTCACTGGTTCAAGTGACTGTTATTTCTCGATCATAAAAAACCGTAGTGTATGGACAGCTTGCTCATCCAAATTCTTGATGGTGCCTCATGGTACAAGCTTGTTATCCTAGCTATTCTGGAAGCTGAGGTAGGAATGTCACAAGACAAGTTCAAGGCCAGCCTGAGCAACTCTATAGGAACTAAATATTGAATCCATAAAACTAGGGTCATATTTATACTGTCATTCTAAAACACACTGCTAAGGAGACGGCTCAATGGCTAAGGTGCTAGCTGTGTAAGTTTAGTTTTGATCTCTAGAAGCCATGATAAAACTGTATGTAAACAACTGTAAAACCAGCATGTGTCTCTAAATGATGGAAGATTGAAACAGGACCACTGAGGGAAGCTTGTAGGTCAGCTACCTGGTGTACACAGTGAAAAACAGCAAGGATGCCTGCTCTCAAAATGGAAGAAGGGGACAGACACCGAGGTTATTCTCTGCTTTCTTTCTACATGTGTGTACATTCTCCCACAGAGTGAGTGAGCGCTCCAGCAAGTGAGAGTGCCAGAGAATGGGGCTGATTATTACTTCTCTTCACTACCTCCCTTTACCTCAACCCTCCACCTTTTCCTCCAAATCTATGTATGCTGGAGATATGAGGTTATAAGGAAAGTGGCTATCACATGGAAACTAGCATCGACAACTATGGTTATCTGCACTCAAGCAGATCTATACTGGTTCTGGATTGTTTCCTAGGGTAACAGGATACAAAGAGGACAGACAGACAGACAGACAGACAGACAGACACAGAAAGAAACACACACACAGAGAGAGAGAGAGAGAGAGAGAGAGAGAGAGAGAGAGAGAGCGCGAGCGGGAGAGACTGGTTTGCTTGACATAGCCCCTCATCTCGTATACATGACTTTGTGTCATTTCATAGATAATATTCAAACAGTTAAGGCCCTAAAACTTGAATACTGAGCAGTCAGACCAATTAAAGTCTAGAACTCTTTGCACACAGGTACCCTGATTCTTTCCACAACTTCCTTTTCCAAGGCAGGGTCATGCTGAGCAGCCTTGGCTGGCCTGGCATTCTCAGCAATCCTCCTGTTACAGCTTTCTGAGTGTTGGGATTATGAATGTGAGCCAACATACCTTGCAGGACTTTGGTATTTTTAATCAGTAAGTATTTGACACCTAGGAAGGATTTACGTTCGTAAGTTCAATGGGGCCAAATGCAGTCTTTCCTTTCCCTCTCCAACTTCTACGAGATCAACCCAAACTTAGCTCTTTTGCTTTCTAGCAAATAACAAGCATGCCCCAGCTCATCGTTTCTTATTAAAAAAAAAAAAATTGACACAGGGTCCTACTAAGTTGCACAGGCTGGCCTTGAACTTGTGACATTCCTACTTGGCTTCCAGAATAGCTAGAATAACAACAGGCCTGACATGAGGCTTGACAGACCACACCTAATTTTACACTCGCTCCCATTAGTCTCAGTTTTCACTGTCACTTGTCTGTGACACTTCACTGTGAATACGGAAGAGCTTTCTGAAAGGGGAGCTTTTCATGTCAAATCAACATTTCCAGTATGAATTAAAAACATTTATTCATAAATTTAATCCTGCAGAAAGGAAAATCTCACATAAAACCATGTTCCTGAGGTGTAATATTTTAGAAAAGAGAAGAGGGAATGACCTGATTGATACTAAAAGAAACTTTAGATGAAGAGATAATAATTGTGGGGAAAAAAACTGACTCTGAAGCCCGTGTTCAGATGTTTTGCTGTCTTCTTCTAAGAAAGTCATTTAATTTCTTTATGCCTAGTGTCTTCATTGAGATGAAAATCATAGTGGTACATATCACAATAAATGAAATATATAAAAAGCATTTAGCACTGTTGTTCGGCACATAAGTCAGATATCAGCACCAATTCAGGCTACAGGTTAGGTATTGGGATTAATTAATTTTTATGTTTTTGAGACAGTTTTTGAACTCATTAGGTAGACGAGACTGGCTTGGAATTCTCAGCAATCCTCTTGCCCAAGTGCTGGGGTTACAAGCTTGTGCTACCACGCTGAGAAAGAGCTGGCTATTTAGAAACAGTGAGTTGACTTGGTGGGAAAGGCATTTGCTGCCAAGTCTGACGACCCGAGTTTGCTCCCCAGAACTCACGCTAGGGAAGGAAGAACTGGTTCTTGCTCTTTGCCTTAGTTTCTTTCTTTCTTTTTTTTTTTTTTTTGGTTCTTTTTTTCGGAGCTGGGGACCGAACCCAGGGCCTTGTGCTTCCTAGGCAAGCGCTCTACCACTGAGCTAAATCCCCAACCCCCTTTGCCTTAGTTTCTTGTCCAGCATTTAATGCCTTTAATAATGGCTGAGCCATCTCTCTAGCCCTGCCTTCATTTTTAAAATGAGATTAATAAAACAATAGCGCTTCTCTATAAATTTTATTGATTGACTGATTGACTGTGATACTAGGGAGCAAACCTCAGACCTTATGCATGCCAGGTAAGCATTCTTCCATGAACTAACTTCTAGTATTCTTTTTAGCTTTTATTTTGGGGTTAGATCTTGTAAATTACCTAGGACAGTCTTGAGCTCAATCTGTAACACTCAAATACCTTGAACTCTCATCCTCCTGCCTCAGCCTCCTTAGTGGCTGGGATTTCAATTTAACTTGAACTGGCTTACTATTGTAATAAATTCTAACCTTGTCTAAATTCAAACTAGTGTACATGTTGGACACATCTGCCCTCAATGGCGGTTCTTAGTCTGGGCTTTATTACACATCTGCCCTCAATGGCAGTTCTTAGTCTGGACTTTGTTACAAATGTATCCATCAAAGTCAGAGCCCTACATTCAGACTAGCACTTTCAGCATAGAAGCAAAGCGCTGAGAACGAGGCGCCTTTCTGAGATTCTATGACTAAGATAAAGGCAGTACATAATCACTGACTTTGGACTATATCAGGCTTAAGAGTCAAAACATGATAGCTGTAGAAAGAATACATAGAGATCCAGAGGTTTTAATGTCTTGAATGATAAATGTTCACATAGTTTAGGTGCATTTATTCAGATTCAGACCTAGCATCTGTCAGTGTGAAATACTAACGTGGTCTTAGTTTTAAATGAATGTCACATCTCAAGCATCCCGCAGCCTAGTTTTGAAGATCTCTTGTATTTTAATTTACAGGTCTTAAATTCAAGTTTCAAAAGGGATTCTATGATCTTTAGCTGCCAAACGGGATTTGTTGAGTTAAAATAAAAATGAGAAAGCGTACACACACACACACACACACACACACACACACACACCCCCCGGGGTTAGGGGGCCGGGGGGGGGGGGAGGAATGAGAATATGGGCCGAAAGAGAAAGACACTTGCTGTGTGAGTGTGGTGACCTAAGTACAACCCCAGACTTTATGTAATGGAAGGCAGAGAACAAACTCTATGTAGTTGTCCTGTGGCAAGCAGCACTCTTGCTGTGGGGTGCAGGACTGCACAATGCATCCCCCAGTAATAATACATAAAGAAAAAGTATTAAAATAGTAAGCATATACATGCAAGAAACTACATAAACAAAAACATAAATGCAAGAACAGAGAAAGCAGCCTATCAGAAGAAACGTCCTCACACATTTCTAGTGAGTACATGGAACAGAAATTGCTTTAATTCTACCAGTCTGTTTATTATAACAGACCCTAGGTAGCTATCTTGCTTTCTTATTCAAATGAACGTATTGGTATGACTGTAAATCACAGAAATTTCTTTTCTAATCTCCTGTAAAAGAAAAAAAAAGAAGAAAAAATAAAAAGAAAAAAAATAAAAAGAAGCCATGTGGTGGCACCTGCCTTGAATTCCAGTACTAAGGGGCTGGCAGATCTGAGTTTAAGGTCAGCCTGGTCTACACAAAGAAAAGCCAGAACAAGAAAAAAGAAAAAAGAAATTATGTCAACTTCCAGGTTTACCTTTCTTCTTAAGTTTTTTTTTTGTTGTTTGTTTGTTTTGTCTTGTTTTAAGTTTCTGAGACCAAGTTTCTCTGTAGCCCTGGCTGGCCTGGCTGGCAGGGATCCACCTGCCTCTGCCTCCCTAGTACTGGGACCAAAGACAAGTACCACCACCCCCCAGCCTAGCTTTCATTTCTTTATATATTCTCAACACTGTGAGCCATGTGGCAAAGTACCAAACTATTTCATTACCATATTAACAAGTCCAGACTTGCCATCCAAAGAGAGAGCTTGTATTTACATATTTAGAGGGGTATCCTCACAGCACATTCTCCTTGATAACAGCATCCAAATAGAAGTGAATTAGTTCTATCATATTTAAGACAATGCATTTTTTAAGATTTATTTATTATATATAAGTACACTGTTGCTGTCTTCAGACACACCAGAAGAGGGCATCGGATCCCATTACAGATGGTTGTGAGCCACCATGTAGTGCTCGGAATTGAACTCAGGACCTCTGGAAGAGCAGCCAGTGCTCTTAACCTCTGAGCCATCTCTCTAGTCCAAGACCATGCATTTCTTTTTTTTTTTTTTTTTCCGGAGCTGGGGACCGAACCCAGGGCCTTGCGCTTCCTAGGCAAGCGCTCTGCCACTGAGCCAAATCCCCAACCCCATGCATTTCTTTCCTAACATAAATATTTCATTAGTTCTTTGAGAGTTTTATACATTTGGTCATATTTACTATTTCTCTGCTAACTCTTTCCAGATTTACTCACCTTCCTTTCCTAACGTTGTATGTTTTCTTCCCCATCAAGGCCAATCTGTGCTACCCAAATATTCATGGATGGGTACCCCGTTTTCTTAATTTAATTTTTAACTAATTCTTTGTGAACTTTATTTACATCATGCACTACAAACCTGCTCATCTCCCTGTCTCTTTGTACCCGCCCTCTGCCCTTGCAATCAGTCCCTCCCCTCCCCAACCCCACAAATCTTGTGGAACCTGTAGTATGTTATAGTGTGTCACACAGTATACCCTTTTGTCCACTCTTCTTTATTTGCAAATGTTCACTGCAATGAGTCACTGATCTGGTTCAAGGTCTCTGCTTCTGCTACACTATCAATACTGGATCCTTACCAGGATTCTTCTTGGATATCCTGTTGTTGCCCTGTGTTATGATGATCCTGCAGTTTGGATCTGTGGGATTGGCCCTTCACTTGATTCAGCAGTTCATAGATGGGGTAGATGTTGGGGTGGGTCAATTTAAAGCCTCGGATTTGGGCCTGGATGGTAGGTGAGCTGCTCAGCCAGCCAGCTCTCCTGTTCTTCCCCTCTCAAGCCATTACCACTAGGGCAAGCTCTCCAGCCCTGCCCTGGATAGCTCAGCCAATGCTGCAGCTGGCTAGGGATAGAGCCAGCTTACCCCACTTCTATGCAAGCAAGGCCAGCTCTACTGTGAAGTGTGGGGCCTGCTCTCCTGGTCTTATGACCTCAGGGCCAGCCCCCTCACCTGCTGTAGGTGGCCAGGGGCAAGGCAGTGTGTGTGTGTGTGTGTGTGTGTGTGTGTGTGTGTGTGTGTGTGCGCGCGCTCCCCCCCATTTCTCCTTTTCCTATGACTGTATGGCTCTTCTTATATTCCCACATCTGTATTCTTTTTTTTTGGTCCATTTCTTTTAAAGAACAAGGGTGCAAGAAAGGAAAGATTTGAATGGTGCCTTAAGAGATCCTTCTGCTAGGATAAAGCAGGACTAAAAGCAGCTTGGGGAGGAAAGGATTTAGTTTCACTCCACAGCGTACAGTCCATCCTCCAGGGAAGTCAGAACAGAACTCCAGCAGGAACCTGGAGGCAGAGGCCATGGAGAAATGCTGCTTACAGGCTTAGTCTCCATGGCTTGTTCACTCTACTTTCTTAGCAGCACCCAGGACCACCACCCCAGGCATGGAACCACCACAATGGTGGACACTCGACTATCAATCACTAAATACAAAAATACCCACAGACTTGCCTATAGGCCAGCCCTATGGAAGCATTTTCGCAATTGAGAGTCACTCTTCCCAAAAGACTCAAGCTTGTGTCAAGTCGACACAAAACTAGCCAGCACTGTAACATAGGATAGGTATTCATATTGTCATCAACCACATTTTTGGTCATATACATGTGCCCACAATAATAGAAAAAAATTCAGTTGATAATACCAAATACAGGCAGGCGAAGCAGTACAGTATATATTTCACAACTAAAAACTAAGAAAAACAAGTCATCACCCTTGACCGTTTTGGACTGAAATGTACAGGCAAGGCTGAGACTGCAACAACTGCGGGTGGAGAGACTAACTTAGTTCCTTCAGCTGCTCTAAACAATGAGATACAGCTTGTAACTTTTGCCATCATCTGTTCTGCACATTGCCTCCTAAAACACTGAATAAACAGCAAAGCATTTTCCTTCTGCAATCGTTTCTAGAAAACAATAGGAAGAGATAACTCATAGGAAAAAAGTCAGAAAGGAAAGAAAATATCATCTTGAAGAAAAAAACTATTCTGGAACCAAAAGGAGTCATATCGGGGCTAGAGAGATGGCTCAATAGTTAAGAGCACTGACTGCTCTTCCAGAGGTCCTGAGTTCAATTCCCAGCAACCACATGGTGGCTCACAACCATCTGTAATGGGATCCGATGCTCTCTTCTGGTGTGTGTGAAGACAGCTATGGTGTACTGATATAAATAAAATAAATAAA
Source organism: Rattus norvegicus (assembly GCF_021556685.1). Classification (NCBI taxonomy): domain Eukaryota; kingdom Metazoa; phylum Chordata; class Mammalia; order Rodentia; family Muridae; genus Rattus; species Rattus norvegicus. Next base: position 73,986,768 of record NC_141541.1, read on the forward strand.
TCTTTAAAAAAAAATGAGTCATATCTTGCACCACAATGTTACAGATGATTCTTTGCCTACAACGGTTTTTAAGGTACAGCTTTAGCTAAGGATGACCTTGGGCATTTAATCCTCCAGCTTCAACTTCCCAAGTGCTTCTCTGTTTTATGTGGTATTTGCAGGGAATCCAGTTTTTGTATGCAAAGCAAGTACTCCATCACAACCCTAGCAGTGCGAACAACACACTACAGAAAGGTTAAGATTAAAATTTAAGTTGTAGGTCAAATGAAGATGAGAATTTTGTATATAAAGTCCTCCCTATAATCCCTTTCTTTTTCTTTTGAGACAGGGCTTCTCTGTGAAGCCCTGGCTATCCTGGCTCACTCTGTAGATCAGACTTGCCATATATACATGCTCACTTGGTTGCACTCAGATCAATTTCTACTCTTGCACACACACCCCCCCCCCAACAGTGCCACCCACACTGGGCTAGGTCTTCCTACTTTAATGTAAGACACCTCAGCACACACATGCCCATAGGCCAACCCACTACAGAGTCTCTCACTGAAAATCTCTTTCCAGGTGATTCTAGGTTGTGTTGACAATGCTAACCACTCTTTCTTCTTTCTTTCTACACACACACACACACACACACACACACACACACACACACACACACACACACACACACACACACAGGCATCGGGGGAGAGAAGGGGACGTTGAATACAGAGAAGTTCTTGGATCTAATGTTGCAATCCTACGGCAGGCAGCACAGTGTCTCGCAGCCAACTCCCCAAGTGAGCTGAATAACCTGCTTACAGCCCGAGAAGGACCTTTGAAACACTCACAGCCTTGCTTTCTCAGCACTCGGCATAGCAGGGGAAGGCTGTCAGGAGAAGCACATCCCCTATGGCCTACTTGGAAAGGGTCGTTTAGAATCCACCAAGGACTCTAATGGCAAGAAAGGCCAATAGAAACTGAAGCCATCCTAGCTGAGGATGAACCTAAGCAGTCAGCGATCATCTTATTGAAATCCAAATTATAATTTTTCTTATCTAGAGAATGCTTTAGTGCCATTATGCAACAACTTTTTAAAGGTAATAGTTTTTAGCTGGTTGTGGTGGTTCATGCCTTTGATCCTAGCACTCAAAAGGCAGAGGCAGGTGGAGCCCTGTGAGTTTGAGGTCTACAGAGCAAGTCTAGGACAGCCAGGGCTCTGTTTTACAGAGAAACTCTGTCTCAAAAAACAAAGACAAAAACAAAATAAGAAAGAGTAATTTTTATTTTATGTACATGGGTGTTTTGTCTGCCCCATGTATGTACCTACGTACTCAAGAAGGCCACAAGAGGGTGTTGCAGTCCCCTGTAACTGTTACTGCATATAGTTGTACGAGTGCTGTGAATCAAAGCCAGGTTCAGTAGAAGAGCAGCCAGTGCTCTTAAACGCAATCCATTTCTCCAGAGCCCCAAGAAGATTTTTAAATTTTTATTTATTTGGAGAGGGCATGTACAATGTCATGCTGCTTATGTGATGGTCAGAGGACAACTTATAGGAGTTAGTAGTTAGGTACGAGAAACATGTTTTCTGTTTTTTTTTTTGAGACAGGGTTTCTCTGTGTCTATCTGGCTGTCCTGGAACGCTTTGTAGACTAGGCTGGCCTTGAACTCAGACAGATCTACCTGCCTCTGCTTTCCGAGTGCTGGAATTAAAGGAGTGTGCCGCCACCTTACTGCTGAGAAAATAACTAAAGCAGGATGTGGCAGTGCATTTCTGTAGTCTCAGCTACATTTAGGACTGAGACAGGAGCATCATTTAAACATATGAGTTGGAGACCAGCTTAGGCAACACAGAAAGACCCATTTGCAAACGAGGGACTGAGGATACAGTTCAGTTGGTAGAGTGCTTGCTTAGGGCACAAAATCAGGCATGATGGCAAATACCAGTAACCCCAGAACTTAGAAGGTGGAGACAGGAGAGTCAGAAGTTTAGAATTAGGTCCAGTGAGATGGCTCAGTGGGTGAAACACTTGCTGAAAAAGCTTGATGACCCAATTTCAATCCGCAGGACCCATGTAAAGGTAGGAGAAAACTGATTTCACAGAGTTGACCTCTGACCTTTGTATGTACCTGATGGCACATATGTGCCTGTCCTTTAAGTTGAGATTCACTCAATTTACTGATAAATCTGACTGCATGGCTAATCTTCACTTAAGATTATCTTACATATCTTTCAACGTTTTTGTGGTTTACAGAGTATAGGTCTTACACGTCTTTTGTCAGGATCATCCCTAACAATTTCCTATTTAATATTACTATAAATGGTGTTTTTAAATTTTTATTTTAAGTATATAAAAATACTTTTCATATAATTAACTTTTGCTCTGTAGTATTACTAAATTCATGCTTTAGTTGTGGGTGTGTGTGTTTATGCGTGTCAAAGTTTTTTAAGACATGGTCCTATGTCTGGCGTACACATACAAGTATAGAAAAATGAGAGACCCTTCCTCAACAAAGCAGAGAGAGAGGACCAGCTTCCAAAACTTGTCCTTTGATCTCTGCATGGGATCACACACAAACATCCCATACAAACATAGTAAGTAAGACTGAGATTTAAGTGTAACAAGTACAGTGGGCTGGATTCTGACTGGCTGAGGTCAATGAGTGTTCAGTTTGGTATGAAGCTTAAAGTGAATACCAAAAATATTCATTAATCAAAATATTTCAATATGATAATATTTTTAGGTTTAAATCCTTTATTAGAAACCATGTATACTTTAATACAAACATTCAAGTGTAAGAACCTGTTAATATAATTGCTAGGGTTTCTCATCATAGCATCAATTCAATAATTTTTAAAATAAAAAAATAATACAAGTGAGGCCTGATGGAGGAGATCTTAAATGCCAACTACTTGGGGAGCAGAAGTAGAGGATCACAAGTTCTAGGCCACCGAATGAGACATATTTAAAAATAAAACATAAGGTGAGAAAGTGGGTGTAGTGAAGCAGGGAGGTCTGGAAACCTGGCACTGGGAAAGGTGGAAGCAGCCACATGGTGGAAATGGAGGCCAGGTTAGGCTCCGTGACTCTGATTCAAAACAAAAACCAACACAAAACCAAAACTTGAAACAAACAAAAGAGAGCATCGCAGCACAGCTTCGTGGCACCTGCCCAACTCGTGCAGAGCGCTATGTCCAGTCTCTAATCCTGGAGGGGGAGGATCCACAAGAGCAAAAACAGTAAAACTGAACAGAGGTTAGGTCAACACTACTGAATCTGCCTTTAGCCTCTGGTTCCAATATGACTCTGGATGGCACTGCCACTGCTATGTGTATAAATAAAAGGTGGACAGACCTTACAGGAGGCAGAAGGGAAACAGCCTATACAAAAGCTGCCAGGGAAGGGTGTCTTGAGTATTTCATGAATATTAAAGAAGCTATCAAGCTAGGAAAGGAGAATATTTAGTTCAAAGTGGACACAGAGCTAGATATAGATAACCCAACTAACTAAAGAACTTTGCTTTTTTTTTTTTTTTTGTGAATGATATAGGAGCCTAGGACTACAGGGTTTTAAGTAGAGGAATGACATAATGAAGTGTGATTTTTAAAGCGATTACTGTGGTAGCTATATTGGCAATGGGCTGTGAAGATGGTGAGTACAGACTAGATCTGAAAGTGTGTCAGACGACAGTCTGTAGGCTTTGCTAGTGCAAGGGATGTGGCACTACGAAAATAAAGATTTAACCATAATTCTCCAGCCTGTGCCATTAGGAAAGGGGACTGAGGAGAGAGGGTTGGAGAAGATAGGAGTCTGGCTTTGTATTCGCCGCGTTTGGAATGCTATCAGATACCTAAGAGGAAATGTCAAGTAGGCAATGGATACAGAAGACTGACATTTCACGCTGTCGGCATAGAAACAAGAGCAGAGGTGACAAAGACCGTGTGAGTGTGCTGAGAACTGATGCTGAGAGGCTGGAGAGCTTACAAGTAAGCTACCAAAGAGACGGAGTTAAAGACTACACTAAGGTGAGAAAAAACTAGACATGGTATTTGGAAGCAACACAAACAAGTGTACAAAAAGGCTAGATGACAGGTCACGGATGAGGAGGATTAAAAATGCCAAGAACCATTAAGAAAGTGAAAACACAATAAAAAAAATTCCTGTAATTCATAAATCTGACAAAGGGCATTTATCTAAAACATAATGAACTCATATATAATTCAACAATAAAAATACAAACCACATAAAACTGGGTAAAAGATCTGAATATGTATTTCTCCAAAGAAGAGATACAAAAGGAATAAATCTAAAATGCTCAGAATGCTAAGGTCTAAAATCAAAACCACTTTAATAAGATTCTATTTCAAAGCCACTGGGATGATTATCCGGTAATGGAGAAGTTGGTATGTATTCTAGTTTACTTTCTACTGCTGTGATAAAACTCTATGACCAAAAACAACTTAGGGGAGGAAAGGAAAGCAGAAACTATACAGAGGCGCTGCTCATTTGTGGCCTGCAGACTCTTGCTTTGCCTGACTCCTTAAATCTTGTAGGGCCAACTGCCCAGAGAGTGGCGCTGCCCAGAGTGAGCTAGGCCCCACATAAATGAACAATCCCTTCTCACAGACATGCCCACATGCCAATCTGATCTAGATTCCTCAATCAAGACTTTCCTCTCAGATGACTATAGGTTGTGTCAAGTTAAATTAACTAGGACAGTATAATTGGAAATTTCTGATGGGGGTATAAAGTGGTGCACCTCACAAAGTTAAAAACCACAGTTACCATATGACATATCAATTCTACCCTAGAAATATACTTAGGAGAATTAAAGATACACGGCCACACAAAGACTCGTATATGTTCATAGCAGTTTTGTTTGTCACAGTCAAAAAGTCTACGAAGTAATGAATGGATAAACATATGGCACAGTGACACAGAACATGAATCGAGCAGTAAAAGGAAACAGTATAGTCACCCTCCATATCTGTGGGGATTAATTCCAGCTCATTCCTACAAAAATCCAAAGGTGGTTAAGTCTTTTATATTAAAAGTGTGTGTGTATGTGTGTGCGCGCGTGTGTGCACCCTTCCATATACCATTTTGTCTTATTTGAGACAGGGTCTCATTGCAGCCCTGGTAGGCCTGAAACTCATATAGATCAGGTTGGTCTCAAAGTTATAACATCCTTCCTGCTCCAGCCTCCCGGGTTCCATGATTACAAGTATGGCTGGCCCCTCCCATTCACTTCAGATCACTAGTAAAATCAAATATAACACTTATCCACCACTTCATATGCATGAACCCACCAGGATGACCTAGAATGTGACAATTCAAATGTTTTGTTCATTTTTAATTTCTAGAGTTCCCACTCAAACACTTCTGAACTTTAGGTAGTTAGATTCACAGATGTGGAGCCCACAAATATGGAGATTTAAATGTACTAACACAGGCTCTCATACAAATGAACCACGAAACATCAGATGCCGACGGTCAGGTGTACTGGCATATGTGTAATCTAGCACTCTGCAGTCAGGAATGAAACGTGGGGGTTCCGGGCCAGGGGCTGGGGAAATGGCTCAGTGATTGTAAGCATAGTGTGGGTGCTGAGCACTCACCCTAGTCCACTGCAAGAGCAGGATACACCCTTCACTCCTGAGTCAGCTCTCTGGGCTCCAAAACAAAGAGAGATCATAGTCCCAAATGAATAAGAACAGACAGTTCAATGTAGTTATCAAGAAATAGAAAAATGAACTCCAGACATAGATAAAAAGGCACAATGGGGGTAATTTGAGTCTACGTGAAGACACATGAAAGGCACTCTGCATACAATTCCTATTGCCACCTGACCAGAGTACAAAAAGCCTAATGGCTTAAAGTCACACAAATTTATTAACATACAGTTCTGAGCTCATAACCCTGAAAAGGCGCTGGGAATGTGGCTCCCTTAGTATATAACTGCCTAGCATGTGTGAGATCCCAGTACTTAAGGAGTGGTGTTAGGGGGTCAGAAGTTCAAGGTCACCTTCAGCCTCACAGTGAAGAGGAGGACTACAGAGAACCCTGGGGCAAACAAAAACCAAACCAAATAACAACAAAATGAAGTCTGAAATGTTTTTTTATAGACTACAATGAAAACACTGGCAAGGCAGCAGATCTAGGAAGGCTTTAAGAGAAAGATCTGTTTTCTTCTTTCTTTCTGTTTAAGATTAGTTTTAAATCAGGTGTAGTGGTGCACAGCTTTAATCCCAGAAGGTGAGGAGGATCTCTGTGAGTGGTTCACATAAAGAGCTCCAGGCCAGTCTGGACTATACAATAAGACCCTTCCTCAAAACCACAAAAAATTTGTTTTTATTTTGTGTTTATGGGTGTTTTGCCTGTATGTATGTTTGTGCATTACACATGTGCCTAGTGCTCAAAGAAGCCAGAAGAGGGCATTACAATCCCCAGAACTAGAGTTAACAGACAGTTGTTAGCAGCCATTGGGTGCTGGGATTTTAACCTAGTCTTCTGCTAGAACAATCAGAGTTTTGAATCACTGAGCCATCTTTCTAGCCCAAGAATTTGTTTTCCTGCTTTCTAGTTTCAAGAAATAATCTGTTTTCTTTGTGTGTGTGTGTGTGTTTGTGGGGGGGGCAGCGCAGAAGACAGACTGTGAAACCAGCTGAGATATATCCTCAATTCTAATTTCTTAGATTCTTATTTTCCACAGAAACCCTTGGATTTGGTTTTCACTCGTCTGCATGTTGAGGCTGTCATTCATGTTATTTCCAATGTAAAAATGAAAAGCACTTTCTATATCACCAATGAAAGCAAGTCAAGCAGAATCATTTCTATACTGTGCTGCCAAATACAAGCCCCATTAAATCAGAGAACAGCACGCGGAGGAATAGGGGTTGGATCAGTGAAATGATTAGTGTCAAGAGAACTGCAACTCTGCAAGCTGCTGCTGTTAGAGAAATTCACTTAACTGCAGGCATGGGTGCCCCCCTTTCAATGCTTCAAAACTCAGATGTTCACCTAGCCCTAGCAGGAAGATGAAGACCTTGGAGAGAGGGTGCTGACAGCAGACCACAGAGGCTGCAGACACAACCTGTTTTAATTGCACCAGCAACTGCTAAGCAATTAGTGGAAGAGAAGGAGAAAGACAGCATTAGGGCAAAGAGGAAAGGAACATGCAACCATGTGGAAATTCGCCATCCTTGACCTGAGGAGAGCAGGTTACTCATGGCAGCTGCGTTGCGTCAAAACCTTGCACCTGAGCCCCCAGGCCCCTTTCCAGGCAGCAGAAGTGAGTGACAGTTCAATCTTCCCCTTGCTGTTACAGTTTTTATCTCCCATTTTCTTCCCTGTGGCCACAAACTAAAGGAGGAAGAAAGTCACAGAGCATGTGGTGGTTTAGCTCTGGGTCCCTTGGGCAGAGACTGTGCTTGCACAGGACTGGATTAAGAGCGCCCATAAGGAAACGCATGACTTTTCCTATAAGGAAACGCATGACTCACTGGGCCTGGGAGTGCTGACATGAGACTTCAATTAACTAACTCCCGCAGGTGCCTTTTCCAAGTTGTATGTAAGAAAGATGATACAATTAAAAACTCCCAACAAAAACCTGAGAAAGTCAATTCTCTAATGTGACTTTGGGTGAAAAAACATTAGCAGGAAAAAGAAACAAGAACTAAAACACTAAACCATCCTTAGTTAGCAGGGGATTTGGAATAGTATCAGTAAGTATCGGTGGTCTTTTGTGAGGACAGAGCACAGAAGCCAATGAGAGGAATACTCCACAAGTTCCTAAGAAAGATGAATGTTCAGATATCCTCATTTCTCCACATCACCATAAAACCACAAGCCCAGAAAGTCCCAGATTTTCTAGAATGACCTTGATTTTAAAACAGCCTGCTGGACCAGGTGTGGTAGTGCCTGCCTGTAATCTCAGCACTCAGGAGCTTGTGAGTCTTAGACCAGCTTGAGTTATATGAAAACCCCAATGATGAGAAATAAATCCAATGGTCACTTTATGTATGAGTTACCCTAAAGGCCCAGCACAGTGCTGTCTAGCAACAGTAAAGCAACATAAACAGGCAAAATTAAATGCCAAATAGAAAAGCCTAAAGGATAAAAAGCCAAGAAGAGACTGGGGCAGAGGTAGAGGGGAGAGGTCTCAACAGATGATATCAAGTACAAACCGCTGAAGAGGAGAGGGCCTTGATAGAGTTGAACACAGAAGTGTCCCCACTCCTGGGAATCCTTTTCCTGAATACTTACATTACAAAGTACACACCCAGGGCTGGAGAGATCTCTTCGCTGTTAAAGCCTAGGCTCACAATCAAAATCCATCACAGACCTCCTATATTCGCTTTCTATGACCTCATCTCTATTTTACTTTCTCCACAACATTTGTCATTGCCTAACATTACATGTAACTGCATTTTTATTACATGTATGTATTTAGTTAGAGAGTGTGTGTGTACATGTCATGGAAGGTCAGAAGACAACTTGTAGGAGCTTGTTCTTTCCTTCCATTTTGTTGGTTCTAGAGACTGAACTTAGAGGCTAAGCCATAAGTGCCTTTACCTATCCACTAAGCCCTCTCTCTGGTTCCATGTAATTTATTTTATGCCAAATTACATATTTATTTTATTCACCTCTTGTCCCCAGAATGGGACATATGTTCAATGAGGCTGAAGCCAGGGCCTTTCGTAGGTTCAGGAGGCTGGGTTGCAGCTCCACACTAACGGGCATTAATTAGGAAAGCCTGAATTACAGCTTCCTTTACCTCTTAGCTCATTGTGCACGACAGGATTGAACAGCCATTATCTAACAGTTTTGAATGCATTCGGAGTACTTAGAACAGTGCTGACACAAGACAGGCACTGATAAGTGTTTGCAGGATGACAGAGTAAAGTTAGAGGGAAGGCAGACAACCAGACCTACAAAAATCTAAGGATTTGATTGGCTTTTCTTTTGCCTAAACACCAGTGCCATGGAATACTTTTCACCAAATCTCTTGTGTGTGTGGGTGCGGGGTAAGGAAATAGTAAAACAAACAGGGTTTCTCTATGTAGCCTTGGCTGTCCTAGAACTCTAAATGTAGACCAGGCTGGCCTTAAACTCACGGCAATGCCTCCCACTTGCTGGGATTAGTAAGTGGTGCAAACAATTCTGCAGTACAGTAAGTCATCGTCCAAACTAGAAATTCAACCCTTTTCAAGGTTTCAATACTTGTGGAGCTTGCTTTCATAGATCTATCCTTTGCCTACTTCACTCTTGTCTAGCTTAAATGTCACTTTCTCAAGGGACATTTGCAGCAAAACAGCTATCAACATCCCTTGGCATTTCTGACCAAATAAAGACTCAGCACCATAGATCTGAATCTAGCCCAGTTTCCTGACTTAACCTCTCTTGTTCCGCTTTCTCATCTGTAAAAGGAATAAGAAGAATGCCTAACTCATGGGCTGATGGTAACAGCTGTTGTTCTTACTATGTGCCAGGTGTAACGCAAGTACGGCAGAACCATCTTCTCAATCTAGGTAGAAGGTAATGAATTTACTTCTCTCAGCATTTCTGTAGGTTTAAAAGACCAGTGGGAAAGGAAGCTCACATCTTAGTCTGCAATGTTTGGAAAACTGTCTTGGTAAAGCTTTCAAATGACCACTAGTCTCTTTAAAGGAGGTACCAGTCTACCACTAAAAGAACCGACAATAACACCTGTTTTTAAAATCTCTAAAAGGAGACTGAAGAGACTGTCAACCATTAAGAGAAATTTCTGGTTGCTATTCCAGGAGCTGGGTTTGATTTCCAGTACCCACATGGGGTTCACAACCATCTGCAGCTACAGTCCCAGGAGATCCGATGCCCTTTTCTGGCCTTGTACTACATGTATGTGGTACACAGACAAACATGTAGGGAAAAACCTACACATGTTAAATAAATATTAAACTATGTGTTTAAAATATTTATTTAAAATATATTGTTTATAATATATTTCCTCTGGGACTGGAGAGATGGCTCAATGGCTAAGAACTCTGGTTGCTCTTTTTTCTTTTTTTTTTTTTTTTCCCGGAGCCGGGGACCGAACCCAGGGCTTTGCGCTTGCTAGGCAAGCGCTCTACCACTGAGCTAAATCCCCAACCCTCTGGTTGCTCTTAAAAAGGACCCAGGTTTGATTCCTAGCACCAACCTCCCATTACTTTAGTTTCAGGATGCACATGATACACAGATACACACTCATATGTAAAATAAATGTCTAAACAACAATTATTTATCTATAAAACCTTTCTCACTACCTTTTCTTAGTCAGCTCCCTTCCAGTCCTTTATTTCTTCTAAATGTGAGCAGAAACTACCACACACTTTTGAGAATTCTGATTTTTCACCTAAGAGTCAAATTTCCCAAAGCTTAGCACTGAAGCCTTCTGTTTGGTCAGCTGCATCAGGCCCCCTGCCTCTCAGTGTGGCCAAGGTAATACCCAAACCTGAAAGCTGATTTGAGCCTCCAGCAGAATGGGACTCCACACACGAGTTCTATTCTCTGTGGTCTAATCTCTCTCTCCACTAGCTCTAAAAAACAGTTCGGAGTTAGTGTGCTGCAATCAGGGTGTCCCAGTAAAGCCAGGAGGTGCTGTCCTCTGAGTCTCCACTAGCAGCTGAAGATCTCCCCTTTTAACCCTTTCTCCATTTCCTTTTGTATATGTTTCCTTTACTCACATTTACTTGTAAGCTGTGAATAAATTAAATTCTTTCTAGTAGGGGCTGGGGATTTAGCTCAGTGGTAGAGCGCTTACCTAGGAAGCGCAAGGCCCTGGGTTCGGTCCCCAGCTCCGAAAAAAAGAACCAAAAAAAAAAAAAAAATTCTTTCTACTAAAATATGTTCAATGAATATGTTCAAGACATAGCTAGAAGCCAGGTGTGGTGGCTCACACTTTCACATCTGTGATTCCACACCTGGGAGGTAGAGGCAGGAAGGGCCAGGTTTAAGGCTAGCTTTCATTACATAAGGAGTTTGGTGCTAGAGCCTGGGCTGTGTGAGAAACAGTCTCAAAAGAGAACAGGGACAATGGACAGGAGTGGCGCAAACCTTTAATCCCAGCACTTAAGAGACAGAGGCAGGCAGATCTCTAAGTTTGAGGTCAGCTGTGTCTACAGAGTACACAGAGTGCTGATGAAGCTTACTCACTGGTGCGCCATGCCCAGCAGGGGCTGGAAGGAGCAGCAGTTCAGCATCTGAGGACACAGGGGGCAAGCGAGGTCTCCTTTGAAATCTATTCTAAGCCAAGGAAGATAAGTGCTGTGTGTGTGGACTCTGAAGACACAGGTACGATTATGTCAACAGCATGAACTCTGAAGTGCTATGGGAAAAGCCCAAAGCCTGCTGTGGCTGCTAGGGATGCTTGGGCCAGGGACAGCTTGCCAGGATACTTCCCCACACGCACCTCTTCATGAGACAGTGCCTTCACCTACCTGGTGTCAAATTGGGGCAAGTCCTGCAAAAACCACCTAGGAAAACCACCGTAAGACCGAGAAGCTGGGAGGATTTGCTGGTGGCATCTGGTTGTTGCCCACTCATGTTGGGGCATGACAAATTACATGCTACTTTTATTTACAAGAGGAAAATGGCGTGATGAAAACAACTGTGATCTTGCAGTAGAGGGACAGGGAGATGCAGAGTGTGCAAAAGCAAGATCAACGGCTTTGCAGGTCTGCTGTGGAGACAGCTGCGCTTAGCTTCCTTGGTGCACACATATCCTGTTTCCACCTAAGATACCTACAGTGTACAGAGTCGCTGCCATCAATTTAGAATGAAAACAGCTGTAATACACACACACACACACACACACACACACACACACACACACACACACACACACACACGGATCAGCTAAACACACAAAACTGCCTTTTATTTCCAATACTGTAGGAAAGTCTAAATTAGTCTTTACTGACCTCAAAATGTTAACTTCTCCCTTACAACAATGGCCCAACAACTTGAGACTAAGGAAGGCAGTAGTTCATGTGTACTCTAAATACACAATGCAAAGTGACTTTTATAATTATCTTGAGGTAATGGATTACACAAGCAGTTTCTCTAACCAAAACACCATCTCTTCTTCAGTAGAACAATTGATCATTGAGAACACTCATTTGCTTCCTATACTAGTTTGGAAATATCTTCAAAGCTTTTAAACATGTAGGTTGCTACTCTCTTCTTTAGATAATTAGATAACACAAGTAAGCTCGCCTCTTACTTTGCATAAGTATTCTGTGTCCCTTTGGACACAGATACACAGACAGACACAGACATGTACCCAAACTGCTTGTGACTGTTAAGTTTTGGTAGGCTCTGCTTGTCAGTGGGAGACTCAGGTTACAGTTCAATTGCTGCTTCTTACAGTGCTGCCAAGAGACACACCCTGTAAGGCCGACCCTACTTGTCTAGCATCGTTAGTAAAATTTGAGAATTTAATCTAATATCCAGACCTAACTCAGGAAGAACTTCAAAAACCAGGTGTGGCTGTATTCTAAGAGTTTAGGAGTAAAATCTGCATCTCCTGGGGGTGTTAAATTTATGTTAATGTTGCCATCACATTAAATGACAGAGGCAGCCAAGCATGGTTAAAATCACACAGTCCTGGGGACAAATAACTTTCACCACTCTCTAGTGTTGTGTTCTTGAAGACATCAGTGTCTCTACACCAGTTTCTCTGAATGCTCGTGTAAAGGCTGATATGAGGTCCTCAGTACTCAGACTGTGAACTTGGGAAACTGCACCAAGTCTTTACACTTCTGGAGCAAGACCTGGGTTCTTGGGCCTTGGAAGAAAGCACTTTATCAAACGATCTAACTCCCTAGCTCTGTCTAACCAGTTTCTGTGAGTTGTTCTCACTTCTGGATGGCTCCTAAACATGCGAGTACTAGGGAGGAGCAACTGAGCTAAGGAACCAGTTGAGGCAAGGAAAAGATGTGTGTGTGGACAGACAGTGCATGAATGGCAAGAGCAGAGAAGATAATAAGAGCAGTCACAGTCAGATATGTAGGACCTGTGGCCTTTGGTTAATTGTTTTTGTTTCGTGCTAAGGGTGCAGTGCAGCTGGCATGGTGCTGGCTTACTATGTACAGAACCGGATGTTCAGTCCCCAGCACGGCTTAAACTGGGCATGGTGGGGCAGGCTTGGAACCCTAGCACCTGGGAGGTAAAAAATAAGAGTTTTTTTTTTTAGTGAGTTATTAGGGGACTTTAAAATAAAGCACAATGACAGTGGCCTCCTATACTCATTTTCCTGTGTAAGCTCACGGGTTCATACAAAGCCAAACAATTCCATAAGAAAAACTGAAGTTTAGTACTCAAAGTGTACACTCTGTAAACGTCCACCATCTGTGTCCTATTCTTTGTTCCTCTAAATTAGTGAATTCAAAAGTCCTAAACTAGATATGGTGGTTCATGTTTGTTAAGGGTCTGAGGCAGGAGGGTTACTCTGAGTTTCAGCTTAGACAACGCAATGAGATCCTACTTCAAAAGGGGAAAAAAAAAACCCTCAATTTCTTCTTCATAAGCTTTTTTTCTTCTTCATAACCATCTTTCTCTCTCTCTTTTTAAATGTGTATGGACGCTCTGCCTGCATGTATGTCTGTGCACCAAGTATGTGTCTAGTGCCTGTAAAGGCCAGAAGAGAACATTGGATGCACTGGGACTGGAGTTTCACACAGTTATAAGCTACCACAGGGCGCTGGACTCAAACCTGGATCCTCTGAAGGGACAGACAGGCTCTGAAATACTGAGCTGTCGCTTTACCGCCATCACCTCATCTATTTTCATTCCTTTTCCCTGGCATCCCACTGCAAAATCTTTTCCATCTCTGTTCTTTTCCCCCTCTTCTCTAAAAATGTGCCTAATGTAAACAGATGGGCAAAAAATGTAAGAGACAACCCACTGGAAAGAAGGGCCTGAGTTTTGTGTGTTACAACCTAAATAATGAGTATGGAAGCATAGTCTGACTTTGGGAGTAAATATAAGGGTTTCCCCATGTAAGTAAAGGAGCATGAACAAGAAATAAACTATTTAAATGAAACGACATCTGATGCTACAGAAAGCCAAGGATCCCCAACTAAAAAGAAAACAGAACAAAGGGCCTGGGAGATAAGGGGAAGGCTGAGTTTAGAAGGAGATGGTTCCTGAGCTGTAAAACAGCAGTGTGACAACCCATCTGTGTGATGTCTGTCTCCAAATGCTAATCACTGGAACTTCAGTGTAGCTTGGTTTAATCTGTGTTGCATTGTGGGTATTAGTATCTATCTTGTTCACATCAACAAAAGCTGAATGGGGAGAGGTGGAATATTAAATGAGTTATCTGTGAAGATGCAGAACATTGGAAAAGGTCAAACTAACTCATTTATTTAATAAATATTTACTGAGCAACTACTGTGTACCAGGAACAAAATGGATGTGGTCTATATACTCATGGAAGTTTATACCCTTAAAAATGGTAGGGAGGGGTTGGGGATTTAGCTCAGTGGTAGAGCGCTTGCCTAGCAAGTGCAAGGCCCTGGGTTCGGTCCCCAGCTCTGAAAAAAAGAAAAAGAAAAAAAAATGGTAGGGAACCTCACATCGTAGTAATGCAATGCATGCCCATCTTTTTTTTTTTTTTTTTAAACTAGATACTGAGATTCTCTAAAGATGCACACCACCACACCCATCGTCCTTCAAAGCTGTACCAGCTCAGAGACAGGGCATCTCAAGTCCTGACTGGGCACTGATGCTTTCCTTTCTTGGCACATTCTCTATGGCTCAGCCAATCTTCCTTACCTACTGCTTATTGTCGCCAGCCACTTTTAATCTCTAAAGGGGTCCCTCACCTTCCTTCCTTGCTGACTAACCCAAAGGTTATTTTTAGCCTTCCACTTTTTATGTCCAGTTCTTAAGTCTCACTACCATTACCCTTTCCTAAATAGAAAGATCTATTATGTTTCTCTGTGTGGGTATATGCATGTGAGTGCAGATGCCTACGGAGGCCAGAAGTATGGCATCCCCTGGAGCTAGGCTGCTGAACTCTCTCTCCAGTTTCCTACCATCACCTTTTGAATCCATCTTTAAACCAAGGGGGATCTTTTCTTACAAAACATACATTCCAATTAAGAAACACTTTCTTGTTCTAAAATGAAAAATTTTACAGACTTGAAGTCTCACATTAATATAGTTTATAATCTTAAGGAACAAAAGTGAGTGCTTGCTGAGCAATCTTCATATAAGGTAGGAGAGAACTGACTCAAATTTGTCACCCACACAGATAAAATAGGCAGGCACACAGACACACAGAGGAACACACACAGACGAACACACACACACGCACACACAGTCTGTCTGTCTGTCACTTTGAGCTACATGAGACCCTGTCTCAAGGGCTGGAGAGATGGCTCAGCGGTTAAGAGCACCGACTGTTCTTCCAGAGGTCCTGAGTTCAATTCCCAGCAACCACATGGTGGCTCACAACCATCTGTAATGGGATCTGATGCCCTCTTCTGGTGTGTCTGAAGACAGTTATAGTTTACTCATAAATAAAAAGACCTTGTCTCAAAAGGAAGCACCTGGTTTTTATAACTATCTAGTACAGAATCAGCTCTAACATATCTAATGTTCTTATTCAATCATCCAAAAGCTGAATTACTTAAAAACTAACAGCTTCCCTGTCTGCTTCCCTCCTTTCTCTCCATATCACTCGTAATTGTGGAGCCATCTCTCAGCCCCTAAAGTTACACCTCTCCTAGTTCCTTGACCTCTGATCTCATAATACAACACTGGGTATTTCTACATTTATAGTGCTATACTCGGTTTTCTATTCTCTGTAAATGTTGAAGAAAAGTTCAAATGACTCCCTCTTCTGGCCTCCCTGGGCACCTCCACACATGTAGCATACATGTCTATAGACAGAGACATAAAATTAAAAAAAGAACCTTTAAACAAAAATTCAATGCCAGCACTTGTAAGATGAGCTGGAAGTAGAAGTGAGGAGCCAGGGTCTTTTATGTGGAACTCTTTTGAAAACTCTTGATATAACCTGATACAATCTTGATCAGAGTACTATCATTAAGTAGACAACTGTGAATTAAATTTTTTTCTGCTACTTGGTTTGTGAGTAATTCTAATGATTTACTAGGTGTTCTACAGTGACATTTTCTATTTTGCTCTATTTCCCCTCAGGGCCCGTGTGTGTGTGTGTGTGTGTGTGTGTGTGTGTGTGTGTGTGTGTGTGTGTGTGTGTGTGTGTGTGTATCTAACAAGCAACTTGCAGATTTCAATTATACCCTCATTTTCATTTTTGTTAAGACTGGATACTGGTAATCCATTTGAAGGAGATCTCTCTTCTATTGAATTTCTGTGCGCGGCTTTTGTACAAATGTATCTACTTAGTTGTTTTGAGATAGTTTTATGAAGCTCAAGCTGATCTTGAATTCCTAAACACTTCCTGAGAATAGTGCCTGAGGGTGAGTGAGTGTGTGTGTGTGTGTGTGTGTACACATGTGTGCATGAGTGTGTGTTGGAATGGGTCTCAATTTGTATCCTAGAATGGCCTGGAACTCGGGTTATAGCTCAGGAGGACCTCAAACACATGATGATCCTTCCATGTAAGCATGGAGATGACAGCTATGTCCTACAACAATGAGGTTTTTGATTATTTTCTTCATTGGTATATCTCATTCACCAAAACTGGAACCTAGCATGCATTCACTAAATACTTGTTTGAAGACTGTTAGACAAATGGGAAATGACTTCATGAATTACTAAAGGAAATATTTTTGTTTTCCCAAGTAACAAGCTTTTAGGAAGTTCTTATATGGGACCAGAGTCAGATTTCTCTATCATACCAAATAAATTTTTTAGGAGATAGACTTGTCCAATGTGTGGCCTACTGCTACAAGCAGCCAAGGAATGAATGCAGCCTAAACGAGCCTGCAGACTTACTTAAAACACTGGTTTTTGTGTGAAGCTTTTTGTAACTCAGTTGAACGGTTCTAGAACATGGATTTTGTAATGACAGTCATGCCAGAATATGAAGAAGCTGAACATGCCTGCTGGATCATCTGTGACCTATCCTTACTGCTCCAATAAGAATGAAGGAGGTTAAGCATCAATGCTGTGATTGGATGTGTAGAAAATCCTGAACACCTACAGACACCTCTAGAGGAATTAATAGAGCATGAGAAGTCAGCTGCCTTTCTACAGAAGAGAGAATAAAAATGTATGCTTTCAAAATACCTAGAATCAAAATATAAAAACTTAAAACTGCATCGGGCTATGACCTCACCAGCTAGGAAGACAAGGGGAAACTGGCGTACATTGCTGGTAAGAGGACAAGACAGTGTAACCATCTGGGAGAGCAGTTCATTAGTTCTTAAAAAGTTAAAAATCCAGCTACCCAGTAATTTTCCTCCTAGTATTTTTACCCAAGAAAAGTGAAACTCTCTGTCCTTTTATAAAAAAACACTGTAGAAGTGCATACGCAAAGCTTTTTTTTTTTTTTTTTGGTTCTTTTTTTCGGAGCTGGGGACCGAACCCAGGGCCTTGCGCTTCCTAGGCAAGCGCTCTACCACTGAGCTAAATCCCCAACCCACAAAGCTTTATTTATAAAGTGTCAAACTAGAAATCATCCGCCATCAGCAGAGGAAGGGGAAGAAGAGCAGCCGTCACAAGGCCCGTCCCAGGGATGCCTCCAAGGACACTACAGTGGGTGGAAGGGTGGGCACAGGAGTGCCCTGTCTGAGTCTTTTGATACATAATTTAGAATAGGCAAGCTTATTTACTGTGTTAGAGATCAGGTTAGCAGTGGGTCATAATGGAGAAATTGATTGAAAGGACCCAAGAAAGCTTCATTCTAGGAGGAATTTAACTGCATGTTGTCTGGATAGTGGTTAAACAGTATCCACTTATCAAAATTCACCAATCTATACACTTAAATTTATAATTTTTATCGTATGGCCATATAACAATGAAAGTATTTTTAAAAATCTTGTCCCCGGTACAACCAACAAAATAGGTGACAAAATCTTCCATATACGTGGATCCTGCTCTCATACTACCAGTCCCCCACCACTGATTAAGCAGATCTGATAGCAAAAGGGCTGAAATATAGTTAGAGAAACACAAGGGTTAGAGAAATGTAGCTTCTTCTCTATTTTCTTCTTCTTAGTCTCATTTAGCCCCTCTCAAACTCATTATCACCAAGAACAACCTTGAACTTCTGATCTCCCTGCCTCCACCTTTCAAATGCTAGGATTACAGGTACCTGATTTTATAGGGTGCTGAGGACTGAACATAGGACTTCTGTATATTAGGAAGTAAACAATGAAACTACATCCTCGGCCCTTAGAAATAGGTTTCTAGTGTCGTCTAATTTTGCTAACTACCAAGTCTGAATATTAACCTTTTATTATAGCTGACACAGCTTTGTCATAACAGGTAAACCACAGCTTTCTGTAACATTTACTGTCCATGAACCACCCTGAAACACAAAGCACGGTCCCTACAATCTGACGGTCTGGCCAACAAGGGAAAGCACCAACTCAGAACTCAGGAACTCAAAAGGGGTGGGGGTGGGGGCACGGGAAAAACAACTCAGGTAAAGACACTTGCTGCTAAGCCTGATGTGAAAGAGGAGAGAGCAGACGCCAACAAGTGGGACTTCTACATACAAGTGCCACGGCACCCTCCACCCCTGAAGACTGGAGCTCAGTGGTAGAATGTCAATGTAGAAAGCTCAAGGACCTGGGGGTGGCTGGTGGGGACTGGAGTACAGGGAAAAGCATGGTAAATAAGGATCAGGAGGCAGGGGCCATGGTGGCACACCCCTGTAATCCCAGTATTTGAGAGGTAGAGGTAGGAGGATCAGGAGTTCAAGGCAAGCCTAAGCTACATGCATCTGATTTTGAGGCTAGTTTGAGTTATACAAGATTCCATCTACAAAAAAGAAGGGCGGGGGGAGGGATCAACATTTATGGAGCTGTAGCAGGCTTCAGGACTTGACATACTTTATTATCACTAAAATAACGGAGAAATGGTAGACAAGGAGTGAGAAAAAACACAATGGGGCAGAATCCTTAAGAGCTATGCGCAGCATCAGTGTAGTGGCACATGTCTTTAATCCCAACACTTGGGAAGTACAGGCAGGCAAATCTCTGTGAGTTCAGGGACAGCCTGGTCTACACAGTGATTCCAGGGCAGCTACTGTTATGTAGGGAGACCTGTCTCGAAACAAAACAAAAGCCAAGTGCTCTTCATCTAAGCACTCAAGAGGCAGAAGCAGTGGATCTCTGTGTGCATGCACGCAGGACAGGGGGAGGTGGAGAGAAAAGAGGGGGGTGAAGGGAAAGGTCAAGAAGTCCAATCTGTGGTGGACTAACCACAGAGTACTTACTAGTCAGCAGTCAAAAGTGCTAAAGAGAACCAACTCCATAAGCTTGTCCGCTGACCTTCATCCGTGTGCATATGCATACTTGCGCGTGCACACACCAACACTATAACAACAAGATTTAAAACAACCTGGATAAATCTCCAGAAAATTATAGTAAATTTGCAAGAGATGATATTGTAAATTTCACTCTGAGTGGAGGTGGAGGACAGACTACTGATTGCCAGGATTAGTGATGGGGCGCATGCATGTGTAATAAGTATACACGTGCCCATGAGGTTGCTACAGTAAACTCAAACCAAGGATCAGCGTGGTGCTAGATTGTTCAGAATCTTGATAGTCAACTTGCAAAAAGAACCAAGTTCAGCTTCTGGTACCCAATAATGTGCACATACCCCCCCCACACACACAAACTGAAAACAATTATTAAAAAACGTTCCAAATAAAAGCAAATGCAATGCAAACAAACAAAAACTAAAAGCCTATCTCATCTACCATGGAATAAAATTATACAAAACTAAAAATATAGATGGACAAGTTAAATAAGGCAAATCTATATCTATATAATTTATCCATGTTTCAGCCTGGTGGTTATATTTACCAGTTTGCAAAATGTTACTATTGGGCATAGTATGGTAGGGCACACCTTTAGTCCTAGCACTTGGGAGGTAAAAGGAGTAGATTTCTGTGAGTTTGAGGCCAACCTGGTCTACATTTCTAGTTCTAGGATAGCTAGGGCTACATGGTGAAACTCTGTCTCAAACAAAACAAATCCTACCCTCCCACCCACTATTGAGGAAAATTGGTTAAGTAAAGTAATTTAGTATACTATTTTAAAAAACTTCCTGTGAGTATTATTACCTCAATCAATTTGTCAACTAAAAATGGGGGTGGTGCTAGGAATACAACTTGGTGGTGTTTCCTTACCCAGCAATCGGGAGGCCTGAGCTTAATTCCCTTCCTTTTTCAAGGAGAAGGGAGGGAAGGCGGGAAAAGGAAGAAATGGCTGTAGGGTTGGTGAGGAGGCTCTCAGGTACCTGAGTTCCATCCCTGGAACCACTTGTCCTTGTACCTCCACTCACACATGTGCGTTCCTACACACACTAAATAAATATAAATAAAACAAAATGAAAACCAGTATCGTTTAGTAAGAAAGGCAGCATTCCTACACAAAAGCACTCAGACTATTGTAAAGAACTGAGAAAAGTGCACACCAAAGAGAGAAGTGCTGAGCCGATGACAGAAACTTCGGAACTTGGAAAGCAAATGAAGTCCTAAATAACAGACAGACAGACAGACAAGCCACTACAGGCTGCCACAGTAATACTATGTCTGCAAAGGAGAAAATCATAAGCTAGAAAATTTCTCCCCAAATCTAAGAATCAGTACATCTATTAATTCGGGCCCAGAACT
Organism: Rattus norvegicus; assembly: GCF_021556685.1. Taxonomy (NCBI): domain Eukaryota; kingdom Metazoa; phylum Chordata; class Mammalia; order Rodentia; family Muridae; genus Rattus; species Rattus norvegicus. Next base: position 74,007,558 of record NC_141541.1, read on the forward strand.
GATGATTCAGAATGGATATGGCTGATTAAAAAGGTGTAAGAAGCAGTCATCCCCCTAACTTTCCTCACTCAGATGTACCCCTTCACTCAAGACTGGAGGTTTAATTTTCTCAAGTGGCTCACACAGGATCTCTGGACTAGAGTGCTTCAGGCACAGTAGAGAAGATGAATAGTACACTTAAAATAAGGAGATTAAATGTGGCAGAGAGTGCTGAATACTAAACACTGAACCTGCCCACTTTTCTCACGTGGCTCAGGAAAAGCTGACAGTCTTCACCCTCCCAGAGAAATAGAATAAGTTTCTAAGGACTCTGAGAAACCCACAAGGAAAGACCTAAAGATATTGGGCTCCCTACTTCAGGGCCAATGGACTAGGAGCTCACTATAAGCACGTCGTGTGGATACGCAGAGCTTCCACTGTATTTTTCAGCAATACAACTTAAAGATATTTAAAACATAAACAGAGATACCAGCGCTCCAGACAGCTAAAAAAGGGGGAAAAAATGCCTCTAACATGAAAAACAAGAGATCAAAATGAGCATTTCGTAAACGAGTCAACAGAGGCCAATACCAACTAAAACAGGTTAATCACCACAATGAACACTCCATTCACATACCTGAGCCATAGTTATAAGCCAGATAGTAATAGGTGTTTGGAAGCAGACATTCATAAAAGCAAATCCAAAAGCAGCAGCCTGGTAGAGCTTTCACTCTGTCTAGCAAGAAGAACAAGATGCTGAGCACAATAAAGCACACAGATAAGTAAAAGAGACAGATGAGGGACTGAGGAAGAACGATGGGTAAAGAAGTGGGGGCTGGAGACACAGCACAGCTGACAAAATGCTTGCCTAGCATGCACAAAGCCCTCAGTTTGCTCCCGAGAACCACATAAACCGGCAGTGGTACACGGCTCGGTGTGTCCTGTAATACTCGCACTGAGGAGGTGGGAGCAAGAGATGCTAAATTCAAGGTCATTCCTCAGTTATACAGTGAGGTCCAGAGCAACCTGGCAGAGATGAAGCTGTGCCTCAAAAAAAAAAAACAAAAAAACAAAAAAAACAAAAAAACAAAAAAACAAAAAAAACCAAAAAAAAACAAAACAAAAAAAACAAAAAACAAAAACAATTGGGCACGGGGGCAGTGCAGAAATGAGCCTCAAACTTACAACTGGGTGACATCTGAGAACAGAAGGCAGAGTGGGGGAATTGCAGTTACTAATCAAGTCACCAAGAGCACTGGCTGTGCTTCTGGAGGGCTTGTGTTCGATCCCCAGCACTCACATGGCAGCTCACAACCACTTATAAACTTCAGTTCCAGGAGGTCCAATGCCCTCCCTCTCTGGCTTCCTCAGATAGCAGGCATGCACATGGTACATAAACACACTTGTAGGCAAAACACATCTTGCATACAGATTTTAAACAGTCACAATGGCCATGAGACTGTGGAAGCAAGATTCAGATTTAGGAGGGAATAAAATCCCTCCAAATCTTAGGACTGACAAAGAGGACTGACGGAGAATTTTTTTCTCAAGTCTTTCAATTAAGAAAGTTAAAGTCATAGATGCTGCTTAGCACGCCGAACATACTATCTGTGCAGCCATTCCAGTGCTTCCAGGGCCAGTCTCTTATTTTGGGCTCAACAGTCCTCTAGGTAGCTAATAAGTGACATTCATTGACCAAACAGCTTGAGCTAGTAACTATTTGTAGGTAGTGAGAATACTATCATGTCCATTATAACCACAAAGTGCTAAACAGACATTCAGATTTTCAGCTAATCAAAACCAATTTAAAAAACAAAACAAACAAACAAACAAACAAACAAACAAAACAAAACAAAACCAAAACTGGTGAGACCGTCTGACTGTACTCCAAGTTAGCAAAGAACTCATTACATAGCCCAGGCTGGTCTCAAACTCAAGCAGTCTTCCTGCCACAGTCTTCTGAGTGCTAGGAAAACATGATTCTCTTGTGTGTTATCTACTCCATTGGCTGCACAGCAGAACCAATGCTACTAAATACTACTCTGGAATAGCCAGAGGAACGGGATTCACTACAAATGAAGAAAAGACCAGTGAGGCAGGTATGACGGCTCACACCTCTTATCACAGTACTTGTGATGCTAAGACAGAGGCCAGTTCCAGCTACAGAGTGACCCTAACAGAACCAAACACACACAGTAATTCTGAGGCAAACTGGACACAGCAACACTTGTTGCCATAATACTCTGTGCCCTTCCTTTCCTTCACAGCCAATTCTTAGCCTAAGATTAGGAATCAGCTGACCAGCAAGGTCTTCCCTTAAGATGGCTGTTGATGACAGCTCTAAGTATTGTCTGCCTTCCGAGTGTGTGTGCTTTAATGGGAACTGTGAAACCTTCAAGTCCCAAAGGAACTGCAGTCAAGTTAACAGGAACTATTATTCTGAAAAATACCTTCTAGCTATTTC